>NC_065532.1:44128841-44442260 GCF_020184175.1 Aphis gossypii | reverse complement strand
TTAAAGTTACAATGAGTCAGCATAGCGAAGAGATATAGGTACTACAGTATATAAAGTTTCATTTAACTGTCAGTGTCATGACTCAGGAACTAATCATTCACTTTTACAAACATTATATTTAATTAAATAAGAATACTATTTAATAAATTATGTTTCACATATAATTAAAATATATATAATATATATATGTAAATATTGTAAATATAAAATGCACATTTTTTCAATCCAAAAATCTTTTAAACACAAACAATTCGTATTTTTATTTTTAAAAAAATATTGTTATGTACACATAGGTACTCAGATTTGATTGGAAATTGAAATTATAAAACTACATTAATCACTGAAATCGAATGAGGGAATAAATTCAATTGTATATCACGTTAACTCGTTCACAATGTATGTATATATTCAATGTTTAAGGGCAGATTGGCAAAGGTGCTGCAGGGTGCACGATGGCTACGACGAAGTGAATTTATTTATGTATGTAATAGTATAGTGGTCGACGGTTTTCGGATGAAAGAAACATTGACGGGTAGAGCAAAAGGATGTCATAGGTTTTTTTTTATTGTGAAACGGTCGATGTTCGCTATCAGGAGAGCAAACAAAATAAATCTCTAAGCCCATCGTCATAATTTAAAACCACACTCCATGACTGTTTTCGATCACCGTGCATATATTTATATATTATGCATGTATGTATATATAGTGTGTGGCGTGTGGTTATTTTATATAGCTTATATTTTATCGAATAACTCGAACGGCCGTTCGTTACCGCTTTACACCCCCACCACAAGTCACTAGCAAAAAAAAAAAAAAAACTACGCTTTAAACAGAAACATATCACGATAGGTACATATTATTGACGAATATATTGATACATTGTTATTATTGTACTATATATCACTGTTAAATCTACAATCAAAATAGTTTGGAGGATAGGTAGGCACTCGATGAGTTTAACTCGATCGACTGAAAAACAAATGTGTAGCATAGTAATATGTGAAGTGCCATCACAGTTGTATATGCAACAATAATATTATAAACATGATAATATCGGTAGATATAAAAATATGCGTATGAAAAAAAAAACAAATTTATTACTATTTAAATGAGAAGTATAGGTATTACTACTGTTTGTGAACGAACAAAAATATCTTTGAACTTCCTCTATAGTAGTCTCAATTCTGGCATTGAGTGTTACAATGCCACGTATTTCATTTGATTTGTTTTCTCAACAACAAAAGCTTCCTATAGTCTGAGTATTATTAATGTCACATCATAATACAATATAATTTATATTATTATAAAATGTGATATTTTTATTTGGGCTAACTTTTACCACACTAAGAAAATAAATGTCTCAAAAAAATAACCATAATTGTTCACCAAGAATAATTGTAGGGTTTTAGGTCAACGTTGTATCAGCGATTATAACGAAACAATTCAAATCGATAAAAATCTAAAATCTTCGGTAACTCGCGTATACCCATCGGAATTTATTCATAAAATCATCGTAGCATTAAACAGTATAATAGTATAGATTTAGGATTTTGCCGGTAGGTACATAAACGAATGATGGATATTAAATTCAGTACCAAACCAATAATAAACGAATGAACGAATACGTGTGTATATGTATACTTTATATTTATAAATTGTTTTGCAGGCGAATGATCGGTAAGGCCAACACAATTCGAATATTTATATTGTCCGTGGTCGTATACATTTAGTGATGGGTAGCTTGGGGGTGGATAGATAAACGCGTCAATTCGTATATTGCGTGTACATAAATCAGTAGGTACGCAATTCGGAAGTCCGCTGGGACATTGCGATGACCTTAAATCGTATCCGCTCGTCAGTCGCGTTTTGTATTAATACCGCAAATAAAATGGATTTTTTTTCCAATTTTTATACAATTATTGCATTATTTGCTTTTTTTCTCTCTTTCATTTTTTTTTTTTTTTTTTTTTTTTTTTAATCGTGTATTATTATATTTTCGATGTTTACCACGGACAAATTTATTGATTTATCGTCTGCAAAATATTCGTTCAATGACCGAAAAAAAAATGATAATTTAACGACTTCATATTATATATTTTTTAGTATAATGCAGATTTTATGCTTTTCGATGTACTAAACCGGAGTGCGTGTTACACGCGTATTATTATAATTTTAATTAATTAGTTAATGAATTAATATCATATGTTTTTAAAAAAAGTACAGTAAAAATATTACAAATATATTATTACAATGATATACCTATACTATACTTTATTATTATTATTGTTGCACTAAATAAAATAAAAATACATAGTTGTGAATTGTGGCCAAATATATTATAATATACATATTTATTTTTTTTATTTTATAGAAATATACAATTTATCCAACCCTTTTACGTAGTTAGTTTTGTATAATATTATATGATTAATTTGTTTAATAGCATGTAACTTTCAAATTCGTGTATAATAGTACATCTTAAAAAATACTTTGTTCAATGGATATTGAATAATATATTGTAGTCTACAATTTTCAGTTTGAATTTTTATTTAAAATGTATTTTTTTATGCTTACGCATTACCTGTCTAATATAGTATTTATTGCAAATACAAATTTGTAAATACTGAAGTTTAATGTTCTGGAAGCTTTAACAGAACGTACATGAACATTTATAATACAAATATTGTTTCATAAAAATAATAGAATATTTGTTAAGCTACTCAAAACTAATAATACGAATAAAACTGATGTAAAAATGCATAGCAAAAAATGATTTAAGAGTGAATTTCTAAGAAAACAATGCTTATTAAATAGGTATCTGGTATACATTATTCAAAAAATACCATTGATCAAATTGAAAAATAGTACCCACAAAATAAAAACAAAACGAAGTATATGTAATATTACCTTTATATTGGCGTATTATGTTATGAAAATTTATAAATTTTAATGTACGAAATAAATACGTCACCTAGGAACTGCTCTATTATAAAGATCAAAATAATGCAAGTTGTATTTTAATAAATAAAAGTTATAAAACAATAATGTTAATCAAAACTTTGTATTATGAATACACTTTATGAGCATGCGAGTTTTCCATTAAACATAAATATTTTATTTTTCATTAGTCACAATAAAGCGAGTTTAGTCGCTTCAAAGCAATTCTGCTCACCAATGTGTGGTTGGAACCATTGGAACATTAAGTGTAAATGCATTAACTTCCAAGTTCTATAAATGTTATAAATAGTAAATATAATTCTGTTAACTATTCGAAACACGCCAAAATTGTTATTCTACAGATATTTATAAAATATAAGATGTTAAAATGACTACTTCGATAAAATAAATTAATATTAATAATAGTATTCAGTTTATTAACGATACAATATAATATATAATATTATATACGAATATATTATTTTTCCGAACCATACAGCTGTTGAAATAAATGCTCTATTTTTTATTTTTTTGAAGATATAAAATATTGATAGTACAATCTGTTTATTTGAATTTACTGTTATTGAAACTTATGAAGTTATAACAATGACATTTTAAAAAGTTTAGTTTCATACTAGTATTACAAAACCCATTGCTATTGCCAGCAGAAAGTTCTAGCATAAATATATACGCTACAATCGAAATATTGAAACATATTTGATACTATTTTTTTAATGAGATATACATTATCGTCTTATACGATTTTGAACTCCACTTATCAAAATAAACATATTATACACTGAAGTCTGAAAGTGTAATTTCCAATCCACATAAAACCATAGTAATTTCAAATAAAATCATACCATTAAATCTATTTAATAAACATTAAATAAAAAAATTTTATCAAAATTTTTTTCTTTAGATTACGACGAGAACATTATTTCATATCAAAAAAATAATTAAAGAATAATATTTAATTCACCTAACTTCAAATCATAATATATAACAAAACTAAGCCATAAATAGCAAAATGCTACCTTAAAACGATATATAGTATGATTTTTCGCAAATTCATCATCAACGGAAAATTAGTATCATCAAACATCATATCATAACAGCTGCTAAAATTATGTAACATATATCAACTCATATTACAATTTTTCACCATAATAATTTTTACTTATCACCAAAACATATATAGTTTTATAGACGTACGTTTTTCGGGTATGAAGTTCAATTGAATTACATTGAAAATATATTTATTTGTTTGTATGCATACTAAGTTGCAATAAAATATATAAAACTGAAAAGGGTAAAATATTATAACAAAAATTTCTCAGAAACCGGGTTTTATTTTAATACATATTGTTCTGGCTGTATCTGTTTGTTTCGCAGAAAAAAACATTTGAAAGATGAACAAAACAGTTTCTCGAACTCATCTGCAGCCAGCACACGACTTGGTGAAAACGATTTTGATTCTTTGAATTGTCGAAGAAAAATAACTTCCAGCGCCGTTATCATAGAAATTTGCAATTTATTTTATCGCCACAGACCCGGTGAGTTAGACAGCGCTCAGATGATATTGGCTCGAGTTCAACTATCTGGGCAGCGTGTTGTATTTTATACGGTGGTCAAAAATAGTGATTTTGCGTGCTAGTGTTATTACTTTAAGCTAACAATATAATATTATAAGACAATTTAAGGCAATTTTATTCTATGTTTTGATGATTTCAACCAGTGTTTGGAATTACTATAAACAAATTTATACATTTAAAAATGATTTGTGTTTTAAATTTTTGACTGGTTCAGTCAAAGAATCAGGAAAATAATCACTATGCATAGCATATGCAATTTCACTATAGTACATTTTATAAATGTAACGCGAGAGTGGTATAATATTGTAGTACAAAATGAGAATTCTGTGGCAGAAATGACAATTTCTGCAGAGATGGCTCATCATACGAAGCAGCAACGACGACGTACGTATACATTGATTATTACGTATTCGACAACAATGAAATGGACCAAAAGCAACATACTGGAGGAAGGTGGAAGAGTTTGTAAGAATGTGGTGGTTTTGGAATGTTGCTAAGGGATGTGCAGCCACAGATAAGTTTTAATAAAGAGAAAGTACCAGAAACGTTATTTGCACACACCGAGACGTTTTAGTCTTGTTCGTTTTGACATTTTCGCAATCATAACAGCGCGAGAAAATGGTTTGGGCCACGGAATTATTATGTACAACGCTATTATACGTGTTTTATAGCCACACGTATATATATATTGTATATGTATTGTATACATCATTTATATTCTGTAGCAGTTTACCGATTTACGACGCAAGATGGCATAATTATTTGTGATTTATATAAATTATATATATATAATATATATTGTATTATACGAATTATATTCAAAGTAAAAGATGATAATAGGTACTTTTAATAATAGTTCATGCCTATTTCAAAATTTTAAATATATAATATATAAAATAGAAATATTAAAGTCACACACATAACTTCAGAATTTATCAACTGATACAGTATTTAGTGAGTCATCTGTTTACATACAGATTTTTGAATAAATAAAAAAAAATTATTGTTTGTCGATATTTCGAGTTTTCGTATTAAACAAAATAACTATTGATATTTGATAGTAACTTGCAGCTACAAATTATATTTTATTTAAATGATAATTCATATTGAACTACAATATATGTATAGAACTTTATTGTTGTACCCTTATACTGTATCTATGATCGATCAAAAAAAAAATGTTTTCTCAACTTAACCAAACACATTATTAGAATATTGTTATTATTATTTAATCCGTCATAAACGGATTACACGGGTCAAAACTTGGAATAGTTCCTTAAATTTGGCTCTATTCAAAACTATATATATATTATATAATGATAGATATACTGAAATAATTGATTTACATTTTAGCTCTACCTGAGTCAAAGTCTAATCCTAGTTTTGTTGATGTGTGTGTAGACCGAAAATGTTACAATATTATTTTAACTATTTCAGAAATTTGCTTTGTATGCTTCAGGAATAGATGACCATGTATTATTAAATATTTATCATCCATTATAAAATCAATTCAAGGCGTTTCGTTGTTCACTATTCTCACGATCTTAGCTCTATTGTTTTTATTTTGGTGTTTGTGGACTGTGGATTGCGGTAAGATTCACCCATCGAAGATTTATTTTAAATGAAAGTTCGTATTTTAAGCACAGCATATATTTTTAAAGATATTTTATCCTTAATAAATTATATTCGATGTAAGTGATAAAAACCTGTGAAGGTGATTGAATGATTTCAGAAATCATAAGTTTTATTGGACGATGCAATTACTGTATAAGTACAATACGGAAAAAATGGATAATAAGACATTAAATAATGTTATCTACCTACCAAATATAATTATATAAGACACATAATCTATATATTTATGTCTAAAGTATCTTTTCAATGAACGAATTATCATTTTTCTTTATTCCAATATGCATGCAATATACTTACTTACATACATACATACATACTTACGTACGTACGTACATACATACATACATACATACATACATACATACATACATACATACATACATACATACATACATACATACATACATACATACATACATACATACATACATACATACATACATACATACATACATACATACATACATACATACATACATACATACATACATACATACATACGAGTATATACATACATATATACATTATACATATATACATGCATACATACAGGTATGCTCGTAAATATTACAGCATTTGGGTGATGTCCAAGTCGTTATATTTTAGGGCGACTAACGACATAATATACTACAAAATAATATTTATTACTATTTTTGAACTTACAAATTGTAATGCACGTCCGCCATGTTCGGTCGATATCGTAATGCCGTCCTCAGCGCCGTTTCTGCCTCGTCCAATCGACCCTGGCTACTCAGAATAGAGCCCAAATTTCCGTAGGCTGCAAAAAAATATGAAAATTATCAAATAAATTATATATATATATATATATATATATATATATATATATATAATATATATATACAGTGATTAATGAAGTACAAAAAATCGTGACCTCGTCAAATACATAATAAATATTAAAATATTAAAATAGTTCCAATTGTAATGGTGTAATAGAACTGTGGTTTAAGAATTCAATTTCACATTGAATGTTTAACGGTGAAACATAATAATTATTGGTAACAATAAAATATGCAAAAACCAAAAAACACAAGTAAATATTATACACATTGTTAAGTTTTGTAGATTGAAAATCGGCAGACAGGAAGTGTTATATTTGTTGAATAAATTCATAATAATAATTTCAATTTTTTCGTGGAAACTAATTGTACTGATAAACAATACATTAATGGTTCCATTTTGTTAGCACTATTAACGATATATTATGACTATATGATATTGACCCGTTACCCATAAAAAATTCGGTTAAAACGGTCCGTTATATCAAATTCTTTTTTCCGTGACATTTTGTCGTTTTTATTTTATTATAACTTATAAATTATAAGTCATAATATACTACTAACTACTTATTACCATCTACAATAAACCCTATCTATGTTAGATTAAAATAACGTTATTAAAAAATAATTTACTGCAAAGGCCAAGCTATGGTTGCATGTACTAGTATAGTTATTATTTAGTGCATCAACATTAATTTGATTGTCCCTATAATTTCGGTTGATTAAAACAAAATAGATTGTCTCTACCAAGCTACCAATTTTAATTTCATTAGAGACTTTATTTTAATAGTACACTATCTAAGCCATAATTTGACATTTTTATCGAATACTTAACAACTAGCATACACAATGTACTGTTTTTAAACTAAGTGCATCGAAAACAGAAAACAATAAGTATAAACAATATGTAGCAATATAACAAAACGCTTTTCTACATTTCTAAATTTTAAAACATGAAAAAAAAATTGACTGTTTCTGTGTTATGTAGGAGCACGCCAATTATCAGCACATACATATTTTATTCATCTAAATGTATAATTATGATATACCTGGAATTACTTTTGGTTTATCTATATTATTAATTTAGTTTTAAATTAAAAAAAATACACTCACAAGTACTTTAGCAGTATTAGCAGTGGAATAAAAATTATAATGATAATATAACATACTTAATGTGTTTGTTATTATTATTATTATTTTTTTAATAAATTATTAATTTGCAATACTTATTTGATATGCTAAATTGCTAAGATAATGTGTTTAAAATAAATAATAATAATGTGTTAAACTATCACTATTGATTTGTAAGTACAGTAGAACTCCTCTATTATCCGAACGCCAATTAAGCGGACGAGAAAAAAAAACAGAAAAATTCGACTTTTTTAGTTTTAAAATATGACACATATCATAATTAAAGCTTATTTTGTTTCAGCTAAATATTTTAATAAAATTATTTCTTCATGAATACGAATTTTAAATTATATTACATACATATTAACAATAAAATATACATACATACAATATATTCATATAATTATATAACCTTTGATATGTTATGACATAGATTGACATATGTCAATCATCCGGATATTTACTTATCCGGACCACTCTTGACATTAATTAGTCCAGATAATCGGAGCTCTGCTGTACATATTTAATTAACTTTCATTTAATATGTTTTACCCTTAAATGATATGGTAATTGGTTATAATATAGGTAATAGTAGATATGCATGTATAAATAATATAATTTAGGACATTAAACAATTGTTAACACGATAATCAATTATTTTTATTCGAATACTCAATAAATTATAGATTATACGATTGTATATTATGAATAGGGTATCCAACTAGGATTTATTCATTTGATGTAGCATGATGTTTGTATAGTTATATCTAAATTACTTCCAGCTTAATATTAAACCAGTAAATTCGTAAATCTTCATGGACAACTTTTTAGGTTATTTTTATTATTAATGGAAAATTATGGCATTAACAATTATTAGAGACATTTAAAGCAATCAATAATATTTTAGAAATGGAATGAGTACATAAGAATAATGATTAAAATCCAGCTGAATTGTTATTATTCATTATGTTAAATAATTTTATTAATATTATATTTATTGTTTTAGACGCGTTCGTCAGATTAGATAAAACATAAATAATGCAATATAAAGACTTTTACGCGTAGAACATTTAATTATAACCTTAATCTGAAATATATTTATACTATATTTATACATTTGTATATCAATCCGTATCGTTGTCAACACATAAAAGCAAGTTATATATCGGGGTATAGCCATTTATGTATACTTATGTCGGATATAGTTATATATGCAATATACATACATAAGGTCACAACATATAAGTGTACAACGAAACGATATACATATTGTACATAAAGTCACATCGGAATGCCAAAATTATAAAGTTTTCAAATATTTTATAAAAGAAAATAATATATGAAACAGTCTAGGAAGTGTTAACGAGAGCAATATAGTGCAATATAATATATTATATACTTTAACGAATGTCACTATAAAAAAATATAAAAGAATATTAAACACGTTTTATTAAATTTGAAGTACCCATTTAAAATCAACAACGTGACAACATTATTTTCAATTAAAATAAGTTATTCAATACTAAATGTTATTATACGATCGTTCAAAGTATGATAAATTGTATTCAATGTTTTGTTTATACATATATTATGTTGATGACAAACATCACGCAAAGCCATAAATAAATATATTATATGGATATTATATATTATTACGGTAACTAAAACTATATTCTACTATACACCACTAATTTGTTTATTTATTGGAATTATTTAAAAACATAAACATTTTTAGTCTTTAAAATGCGCTGTTATTCGTAGAATCCAAAAATGATAACTTTAAACTTTAAAGTCATTTTATTTAAACAAACGCACGTTGATGTAGTGTGTATACTGTATATGGTGGTACAACAAATTCTATCTATCATAAACATGATTACTTATAAATTATAATATAGTTTTTTTTTAAGTACTTTATAATATAGGCTAAAGTTTGTATAATCAATTAGCTATTACTTTAATTTTCAGATTGTACTAATTATTGTAAATTTATGTTAAAATATATATGTTTAAGTTATAGATTAGGCTCCTGGGTCCCCAAACGAGAGTCTTAGTGGGGCTCAATATTATTGTTTCTGGAAAATAAATAAATAAATATGTAATTATTTGAGAATTCATGTATTGTCTATGTAATATTATTTGTAAATTATAATAAATTCATCGATTATTATGTATTTTTGCTTTATTATTACTATTACCTAAATACCAAGCCAAAAATACCATGTATTATATTATAATATAAATCCTAAATACTTGAATAGAACAGAGTGAAAAACTAAAACAAATAGATACAAAACTCATAAAAGATTAGATCCCCGTGTTTTCACTTTGTTGTACCAACTACAATACGGGTTAGTCGTCAGCCGTTTTCATTTTTAATTTTTCACCAAAGCATTCACGGGGAATTTATGTGTCAGTCCCAATGGAAGGATAAAAATATATTAAGACAAACAGGAATTCGTTTAAAAATACATCTTGGATTTTAGACCAGCGGGTGGTACTTGGTGGTACGACAAGACTGGCAAAACAAATGTCTTGATTGTGTTATCGAAGTTTGTTTTCAGCGTCCATCGTTCGGTAAAAGAGGAGGAAAAAAAATGAAAAAAAAAACTCTCACAGCCTTGCATATATATATACAGGGTAGTATTTGTCACGGCCTTGTTCACTCTGCGCATTTTGACGAGTGAAACTTTTTGCCAATGTAAGAAGGGACTGGTAATTTGTTTTTATTTGACGCTAAAATTTCTTTTTTTTTTACGTCACGCAAAACTTTAACGCCAAATAAAACTAGAAGGCGCGAGTGTAACAAGGACAACAAGAGTAAAACGGGATGAAGATGCACAAAAGTTCACATTTAAGTCCCGGAAAATCTGAATTATATTTGAAAAGTTTATTCCACCTTTGGCCAGACCAGATCTTTTTAATATGAACACCACGTGGCCCTTTGGGCATCACAACTTTTAACGATGATTGAAGGGAGAGTTCTGATGTTTTATCAGAAATTCAATTTTTATGTAGAACATACATGTCTAGTTGAATTTCGAATAAATTTAATTATCCTGCGAGTAGCAAAACATATAATGCATAAACATTAAAGTAAAAGAAAATATTAATAAATAATAGTTACGTCATAACACGTTTGGAGTAAATGGTATTTTATATAATATTGATTTCAAAATTTACTAGGATATTAATAAAAAAAAAAAAAATGATTCGAAATCAAGAAATATTTGGTTCATATTATTGATTTATACAAAAAATATTCATATATTATATGTATAGACTTACAAAGGAATCTCCAAGCCACATATTATCAGTTACAACAATAGGTCTATTCTAAGGTACGGTTTGTTATACTGACAAAAATTTTATATTTATGAAAATCATTTGAGTTAATTTAAAAATAACTAATTGTTATAAAGTTAAAAAAAAAAAATCATAAATACGTACTAAATATTTTGAAAATTGTATGTTTGAATGAATTATTTTATTAAAATCTGAGCTTTAAAATACTATTTTTCGTAGATTGTAAAAAAAAAATGGATTGTGATTTATTTTAAATATATAAAGGTAGAGCGTATGCAGTTAAAGAGATATTAGGTAGAAGAAGGGTAAGATTAAATTATGTCCAAAATAAATAATAATAAATTAAGGGCTAACATAATACAATTTGTTTTCTTATGAAAATTGCTTTAAAAAGGTTAAGGTTAGGTATAAGGTAATAAGGTATAAATTATATTTAGCACAAACAAATATATAACATAATAAAAAGTTCCTGTAGTTATAGTCAAGGGGAATTATACTTTAGTCACACAATCTATATGTACTTAAAGGATTGTTAAGGTCTAATAATTTTTTGAAAAAAACTCTATAAATAACATCAAGCCATACATAGTATATATAATAATATAATATTAATATATATACAGGCAAAGATACTAGCTCGATCACGCCGCTGACAAAATAATATATAACATGATAACAGGTGTTCGTGGTGTAATTATTATTCATAATTCTTTTTCTCAATTTCATTGGATAACATATAGAGAAGTGTTTCTGAATAATATTACTTTGGTAAAAATTCAAAATCTATTTTTTTTTTAAATGTTTCACCTTACATCGATGGCATAATACATTTTAAATTGTTGTTAGTTTTTTGATAATATATGACAGGATCGTCGGAAAACCCGGAATGCGCGTCCGAAGAGAAATATATGACACGACTACACGAGTACATGACGTGTATGCCCGGGAGTATATATCCGCCACATAAAATAATATGATATGAATAAAAAAAATTGCAACAACGTATAGATGAAAAAAAATCGAGATGTTGGAAACCGAGTCATTTTCCAGGATGAAACTCTCCCCGGGGGGTCGTACATGTTTTTGACAGGTCCGGCTCACGTTGATAACCCGACTTTGCGGCGTTTTTTCCTCTTTCGTGGCCTCAATCGTTCCACGCGTTATGTGCATCAATCATCGATACACCTACACGCGCCTACACTGCCACACTCAGCTAAAGTTCTCTCTCTATCTTAATACTGACAAACATTCTTGTCTTCATTGTTTATCGTTTTGTGTGTTATCGGGGAGTGTGAATATAGATACATTATTATTATAAAAACAGAATAAACGAAAATATATACAACGCAAATCGTTCACCTGCAGATGTCGAATCTCAAGTTATATGACATATAAAAATATAGTATTTTACTATGCTATACTATATATTACACAGATATTACTATAATAGTATGGTCTAATATTTAAAATAAAAATGTAATATAATTATTTAAAATATTTTAAAATACAACCTATACGGAATACATTTTTGTAGCCATATGATTGTCAATAAATATTAATTAGTAATATCCGTGCGAATTATCTTGTTAAAATAATAAACAATTTTTCTTCTTTTATATAAATACAAAATTATATTTATTTTCATTTAATAATGTTTTTTAATAACTTTGAGGACACCAAGACACCTAACTAAAACAAGAAGATCCTGTAGGTTATATTATATTTGATAAGTTTGGGAGATTTGGTTCATCAAATAAGTAATACACGAGTGAAACGAAAAAATCAAAAATATATTATAATATTTATGAGGAAAAGGACGAAAATGCCATCTATAATGAGATGATTTGATTCTACAGAAAAAATATTTTAAAAATGAAACCGCGTAGGGTCAGGAAAAAGTATTTTTTACTTGTAAAATTTACAAATATTGAAGATTGTGCAGTAGTTTATCTGTTAATATGATTATATAACATGAATGTATAAAAATAATGTTTTGCAAAGTATAACGATGCCATGTTTTGTTAGTTTGCGAGTTTGTGACTACTCCGGTTTTAGGATATAATAACATAATAATATACTATACAATAAATGAAAACGTGCTTTATATAGTAAGAAGATTTTTGTATCTGTATTTTTCCAGTCTAAATAAATTTAAAGCAGCGTAAATTCGTTGAAAAAGGCAGATTCTTCGACAGAGATTGTTAAATATGTTTACATTGAAACCGTTAAAAACCGTTTTATTTTAATACGGTTTAAAGAGCTTAAAAATAAAGATTTATAACAACAACGCAAAATAATATATATACATATAAATCGTATACAGTGTTAATACTTTATTTAAACGCTACGCGTGCAACACACACAATATCTCGTGTTATTTATTTGTTTGTCCGTCGTGTATGTACACAATATAGAAAATATATGTACTTAAGTCTTTTAAAATAACGATTTTCATATAACAAAACTGCGATTAAAGTGTCACGAAAACGTTTCACTGCTCCGTACGCGATTGTTACCGTGTGTGTGTGTGTGTGTAAACGAGATTCGAACATTTTCAAAGTTATCGAAACGAGTTTAAAGATTACGAAACGTAAGGGAAAACGTATGTTATACGTTATGGTACACTGCACACAAACATAAATGTATATCTACATAAGTATAAATTCATAACATTCAGCGTACACGGCGGCATAATAAACAAGCGTTGTTAATTTCTCGGTCTGAAATAAAATTATACGTACTTAAACGTAGAGGGTGAAACTAACATGTATATGAAAAAAAAAATATATATATAAAATACATAACAAATGGTCGAAAGGTACATTGTAATTAATCGAGGGTTTGGATAGAGTGGCGGCGGCGCGCAAGTAGTGAATACAAAGGCGAGCACGCGTGCGGGTCGAAGGCAATTAAATATCCATGTAAAACGCGTAACTTCACGTAGCTCGGGATTTAAGTGCAAGAGTGGAAGTAGTTTTACAAAGAGTGATGGATTTTATTGCAACAAACCCAGACACACACACACACACACACATACGTATACGGGTGGGTAAGCGTGCGCACTAACGGAACCACTCACTACATACATAAATATAATCATATCTTTGTATATATGAACTGTCCGTCGGTATAAAAACGAGTGAAATGTAGGGGCGATTTTATACACGTAGATAATAATAATGTGTACTCTCGCAGTCTCGCAGAAGGCAAATCGCAGCCTCCACTAGTTTTCATCTACGGTCGATATAATAACAATATAGCCCACCAACGTTTGTGCGCAGCAAAGTGCATGCAGGGCAACGGGGAGCGTAATATATATACATATAATACACTGCACATGCACAATCTAGGTGGAAATGGATTTAGAACATTATTTTTAAGCGCCAGCGGTCAATGGACATTTCTGTTAAATTCTTCTACCGAGCCCAGTTTAAACACGTATAGGAATAGTATACCTAGTATACAGTATACACACATTAATGTTAAATTATTTAAGTAATTTTTCATTAGACATGGGTATAACACTTTATATATTAATTATTAGATAATTAAAAAGACTAAGGTCGGTAGAATATAGTGGATAACAACAATAAGCATATTCTTATTCAAGTAGTTTTATTGATAGAGGTTGATTTTGAAACAAAAATAATAATTATTATAATAATACTAATGTAACTGGAGTATAATATCTATAGTTATTAAAGCAATTTATTGCACTTCAAAACGTATTATAATAGTTATATGCGTAATATATATTGTTTATTATTGAGAAAGAAAAAAAAAGAAAAAAGACTCAACACTGTGATGTAAGAGACTAGTACTACTTAAGCGAGACGATGAAATTATAAAATTACGGTGACTATATTTTTTCAAAATTGAAAATAACAATAAAAAAACAATTAATCTAAACAATTTGAAAACTTTGAAAATAAAATAAGTTTAAATATAAATTATATTAAAATATAATTATTATAGTTTCTATTTCTATTTTTATTGCATAATTGTGTGGTTTTTATCATATATTTGTTCAATTCTCGTAACACAATAATATGTACAATTTATGCAATGTTATAACTTTCTTACGTTGTATAATAATATTATGAAATAACTAATAAGTAGTCTTAAAATCGCGTTACATTAATTCTACGTTTCAGCGTATTTCATAAAATATATACACATACAATGTATAACATGAAATATACAACGTAGGTATGTATAGTGTGTTCGAAATTATTTCCGCGAGATTTCACTATACTGTGCCTATGTGAGTATCTACCTATGTATATAGACTACAGAAGACTAGGAGAGATTTTTTAGTTGTGTTTCCACCACGCCCTAGCACATTTCTATCCCTCATTATAACAACGCACACGCACACGGCCTTCGTAATATTTTGGGATAACCATAAATCGTCGTGGAAACGAAAGCGATGTCTGCAACAGCGGCGATGGTTGGAACGAATAGACGAGTTTTTACATCAACTAACGGTCGAAACAATTCTCAACGTGAATTCGATACGTATAATAATATTGTAATATCACGTTGTGATCAAGTCACAGCAGAGTTAGGTAGTACTGTTTCTATAACCGTATACCGATGAGCACCTACGATGTTTACCGATTTACACTGTGGTATATATTTTATATAATAATAATAATATTATCGTATAAACTTTAAACGCATTAGGTATTTTGTAACGGGAGGGAAGGGTGTGGAGAGTCGGTCGACGATGTGACGTCAGGTGAATAATATTCGCGTTCGGTGGATGAGTTATTATCGGTCGGGATGAAGCGCGTGTTTTTGTCACGTTTGTTTTGACAATCACGGTGGTGTTATTACGACGCTAATCTATCGCTACCACCATCACGTATAATATTTTATACAGGGTGTTTATAGAGTAGAAATTTTGAAAACACATTGAATAGCGAAAATGTAGTAATAAATTCGTATACGTATATAAAGTACCAACGCGAATGCACTGTGAACAACAAAAATAATAATACAACATACGCGCGCAGGTATACAAAATTCAATGTAATGCTGTATATGTAGTGAATGATTATACCAGTTAATATCTAAAAAAAAAAAAAAAACAAGGAATATTTAAACGAAAATGTATTTTTTATAATTACTTCAAAATACTTCAGTATATACGTACCATTTTTTTTTTAAATTAAAAAAATACATAATATGTCCCTCAATAAATTGGTATTGATCTACGATTATTATAACAATCTACATTTATATTTTTTAAGTCATTGTCTTGATTCGTGATAAAAGGACCACCCTGTATACGTTTATAATGTAACGTAAAGTTATTAAAAATATCAAATTTGTTTTCTAAATGATTGATCACGAGCGTTCACAGCGTATAATAATACTATATGTATGAGCAGCATGTATATATTACATAATATTATGCAGATTGAGGTAGTACATTTTATCGCAAGATTAGCGACGGTATAACAGAAAACACACATACACATAAAATTTTCCAAAAAATTAACATCCGTGATTAATTATACTTATTACAAGGTTATTGAACAATATACACACACAAATATTTATATATATATAATATATTTGTGCATTATAGCTTACTCCCATGTGGACGTTTGCTAAACAATTAAGTTTAATTATTATCGCGACGTACTGCGCTTAAGTACATTATGAGTGATTATGTATTATCAAGTAATACAGTAAATCCTGGTTTTGATTACAGGCACTTTCTAATTAAATAGTTACCATATTAACTTTTAACTTAAGATATTTTGCATTAACTACTTAACTTTATTACGTTTTTGAATTAGCACAACCCGTTATCTCTTTAAATAAATACATCATTTACACACAGTAAGTCATGATCACCTGTTTTGTTTGAAAAAAATCATTAATATCTATAGCGCAAAACTTCAAATTGAAATAGCATAATATAAGTAATAACGTTTAACTACTGTGCCTGTCCTCGTCAGAATCAGTTTTTAAAGTCGACATTATAAAGATAAAAGACTATTCTGAAATACTTCATTAAAATTTAAATTGACTTTTTTTATATTAAAAGCACTATACCAGTTTCTTTTCTTTTATTATTTCTTATATTTTTATTTTTGTGTATAAAAGATTAAGTTAGTTTAGTAATTGCTAATTTATTACCGTTATTAATTCTCCCAAAATATAGAAATTAATCTTGATTAAATACTAATATATATAATTCTATTCGATCACGTCTAATATATCTATTCTTTTAAAAATAAACAAATGTTAAGATCAATTAAATAAACGCTGCATGAAACATGACTTAATAATATTTTTGTTATACTTTATTAAATCAATTCTTTTAAAACTGTGTTAAATTTATTTAGAGATCTGATACTGCAATAAATTACATAATAATTTAGAAAAAAATACAATTTGTACTTACTAACAACCACAAATGCTAAACGTATGGATACAAAACACAATATACTTTTCTTATTACAGATAATCCTGTGAAGACGTTTTTACAATAAACAGACATTGTTAGAAACGTAATCGAATTTTTAAAATAATTTATGGAAGGTGATATTTTTTATTTTTTTTTACTGAAAAATGTGCTAGATAGATAACAACGAGAATATCAAAAGTCATAATAAGGACAAAACATTAACTTCACATAAGAAGTTGACTAAAGTAATCGCGTACCGGTTTTGAGGTGAGTAGTACTTTTTTGTACAAGGCTTGATTTTGAATGTAGAAAAAAAATGCAAAACGTACAGACAAAAAAAAATCATCAACTCAAAATGATGGTTCAATCATATATATCTGACACGGCGTTTATCTTCTGACGGCACAACAAAGGTAAAAAAAACAAGGGTTCTTGTGGTAGCGGTAAATTATTCATTCTCACCAACACGGATAATATTCAAAATCAAACACCTCTGGGCTATTGGCAAACACGTCCCTCCAATACTTTATAGTAGCCGAAAATCCGATTTTCAAAAAGGTCAGTTTTCTCTCAAAACAATTCAATAACTACCGTATTTAGGTACACGCGTTACACCTGCACACGAAAATCCTCTTTGACCCATACTGTACAAAAATATATTATCATATTATATTTTGTGAAATTATAATTCCACTAACTCCTATTTAAATGGTATTTTTATCGATATAATGACAGATCGTAAATCAATTTAAATTCACAAAAATAATCAAATAATTTTAACCAAGCAGTACACCTGTGACCTGGACGTATACATAGAGTACACATAGGGTCAACAATTCTATAAAAAAAAATATATATATATTTTATATAAGCCATCAATATAACGCCAACAAAAACAAAATAAATACTCTCATAAATTTATTTTCGATTTATCGGAATGACAAACCCAATTGTTCCCGACGCCAAACACATTTTTAGTGTTAGTACCTAGAACAATAAAGAGTAAATCAAACATAAAAAAAATCGTATACGTTATTATTATGGCTATACCGAAACGTTCATACAAATAGCAATTATTTAATTCATTTTATATTTTGTATTACTATAGAATAATGACGATGGATGAATTTCACTGGATGAATTAAAATAAAATTATTACTATTATCGTTTTATTAGTTTATTGGTAGATAATGCATGACATTTTGCAATAAACGACATTTTGTTTTCTCATGTCAAAAGGGCTTATTATTTAAAAAAAAATATTATATTAAAATACTTATGTAAATATTGATATTTGATATTAAAACATTTATATTTTTACATTTTATTTTTTATTTTTAATATTATTTAATATTGTATTGCTGGTGTACACGATAATACCAAATATAATTCGTTTTGAACGCATTTGAATTGAAAACTAAAACTTTTACAATAAAATTACTCCTAACAGTTTTGTTTTAACAACCCAACGAAAATTGTTCGCGTTTGATAGTTTCTGTAATTGGATTTATTTTCCGATTAGTGTTTTTACTCAATCGAAAACACGTAATATTGATGCATGTATTATATAATATATGCTCCCTAGTGCGTATTATAAACAATCATCCATCGTAATTGCCATCGTATCACGATATCGGATCACTGCTATAAAATATAAATACATGCAATAGTATAAAATATGATCCACTTCACAATGGCAATGCAATTATTATTGTACCTCAAAAATGTAGATTTTAATGCATTTCAATACAATATAATATTTTATTGTGACCCGGCGTCCTGAATAGGCATTATTGCTACAGTAATGTCTAGTTACTTTTTCCGGGTATCATTGGTTCAATTTTATATCAAATAGCTAACAAATTATAATAAACGTCATTTTGATCACCGATTGGAAATAGCTTAAAATCAAAAAATTATTTTAATAAAACGATTTAAAAAAAAATTTAAACTTATAAATTATTTTAACATTGTATGCATGCAAACCAATGCCGAATATTATAGTTGAAAAAAAAATAAAATATGGATCTGGTTATATTAACTTAACATGCTATAATATCGCACATACATTATTATAAAATACTTTGTGACGCGATGAGGATATTTTATTGTAAACCATATTGTATATCATACTACGCGATAATAATACTACAATATTATATTTTATTCAAAGAGAATATATTTATTTTTTTCAACTGATGTAATTGAAATCATCATACACTCGTAATATAATAATAATAATATATAATATTGAATGCACACACGTGACTAAATTGTGAACGTGGAAAAAAGTCAGCCAGCCAATTGGCTTTTGTACAACGCGTGCTGTCAGAAATTATACACGGCTCGGCGGCTTCGTCTGCGGCAAACATTTCAGTTGTATAATATGTATATTATACGAAAACCTGCAGCCAGCTCAACTTGTATAGTATGCCGTGAACAGTGTGTTTTGGTAATCACATTTATTGACCTAATATTTTTAAATTGCATTTCTCTTGAGAATATAATTATCAATGATAAAAAAAACCTTATCATTTTAGTCGCACTATATGACAAAACTGTTACTTTAAATTTTAAAAATAAGAGTATTTAAAAAAAAAATATTGAAATCTTAAGTTTCTCAATGTATTGATTTGATTTTTAATATTGATATTAGAATAATGACAGTTCTAAATGAAAAAAATGTATTTATAACTCTAAAAACACATTATAATTGCATTATATTTTCTAAATCGAATGTCTATAATTTACGAATGATTATACAATTAATATTAATTGCTATTTTAATTGGACAAAATATAAATATTATTTATTTAATACTGTTGTTTGTAGATAAATAACTAATAAGTTAATTTATTTAAAATACAAAAAATACACGCATCACATAGAATAATTGTTATTATACTAAATTCAATAAATAAAGAGTCAAAGTATGAAAATGTTTTTAATCACATTTTTACTTAATTCAAATTAATAGTAAGTACATAATATATATTAAATTCCATTGAATATTATTCTTCGAATTTTTGTTTGTAGCTTATATAATTTTAATGAGTTAACAATACGGGATAAAACCAAATTTAAATATGTAAAAGGTAAACATATGAAATAATATTATAATATCGCATTGTACTTTTCATCAAATATGGCAACCTGAATAATGATCATCAGTATACTAATAAACATACTTAATCGTCTATGTAATACTATCAAAAAAAATTTAATTCAAATACATATTCATTTGTTACTAAAACATAATAGTTGATACGGCACTTAAAAACACACACACAGTATATTCTAATCATATTAACTATACATACATATTATATAATATATTCGTGTTTATTTTTTTATTATCTGCACAATAAACGGCTTATATGTATGTGGTATATTTTATATTGAATTTGAACACAAAGTCATGAGAATTACTAGAGTTCTAAACATTGCAGCAGTAGGTATAATATATAAATATATATATATATATATGTGCGCGCACGACAAAAACGAAAAAGGCCATCAACGTTTTATGTTTTTATTCCGACGCAAAGCCGTATACCGGCGGCGGGGGTCTTACAACAAATTTCATAATATGCCACCGACGTGCGGTGTGATGTGGGGGAGTATAATGGCGAGCGGTGGGCTTGTTCTGGCCTAGACGTGGTGACAGAAATTTACGACTGCGGCGAAATTGGTAAAAAGAAAAAAAAATAGAGGAGAGAAAAAGTGGAGAAAAAAATATTATGTGGAAATCGTTCTGCTGCCACCGCCGCAGTGTATACACATGCACGGCCGACATGACTATTATGTAAATTACCTCATACATACTAATCCGCACACGGTCGACAATTTATAGGATCGAGGCGCCGTTATTAAATTTCCTATATGCGATAGCCTGCGCGAAAACGCGTCCACGCGAGAAATATACGCGCACAACGGAATAACGCGTAATATATGACCACCACAGGAAAATTGTTTTTTTTTCCATAGAAACAACCCGTACGGTGATAAAAAAAAAAAAAAAAACATAATAAATAAGAAAAACGTCGCTGCAAAGCCAGTCTCGTGTCTATATATTTATTCACAGGTTACATACTTAGGTTATTGCAATTATTATATTATGTACAAATGTACATATTATATACGAAAATGAAACGACCATTATTATAATAACGAGTTTTTTTTAGAGAAGAACATTATAACTTGTGCATTACGGTCAACAGAAAAATTAAGTTTTTAATGAAAAATCCATGGTGTAATACGTGTAACGTATATTTTTATGTTACGGACAGCTATATGTAGGAATTTTAAGCGGCATGCATAGTTACCGAATTTTCTGGTAAATTATTTTAGTTATAATATTAAAACTCCATGAATTCCTTATATGACCGGGAAAATGGAAAATATGCAGGCATAGTAAATACTTTACCCAAAAGCATGTGGCAATGTGAACTATATCAAATTATCGTCAATCATAAAATGCTTGAAGGGTTTTCATACTATACAATATTATGTTTGTCCGAAAATAGAAAGATAAAAAATACCTATACTTTATTATCATTAGTATAATTAAAAATTAATTATTTTAATTTATTAATCTACTTAAAATTATCATCATGAATAATAATGAGTTATATAATGTAAAATAATTATTATATAATTGAATTAAAAATATTAAACTTATAATTATTTTTATTTCAACTAATTTCTAAAATTAAAATTAGTTTTACTCTTAATAGTTTTTATTTTTAAATTTAATAATGCCTTATTGGAAAGTGGAAGTTTATAATTTTTACTACAAAAAGTTATTGAAAATTTGATTTGAAATTTAAGCAAAACTTTTCCCAGCATTAAAAAAAAAACATTTTGTGTGTATAGGGGTTTTCACGTCATTATTTATAACTTAGATGGTTAAATTGTAATTTACATAATTAAATTTCGATTTATTATATAAATATACACTTTTTTCAAACAAAATTGATTTTTATAATATATTATTATAAGCATCATAAACTAGAATTTTTTTTGTTAGTAATTCACATTATTAAATAATACTTTACTTATTATATGATTATATAAATATTATATTATATATTGTTATTATATGATTTTATAGATTGACATCTAATAATATTAACATCGTTGAGTTTGTATTATTGTTTATTGTTATGATTCACACATAAAAATTGAATTTTTAGAGAAAAAAAAATTATGATTTAATAATTAAATGTATTTCTCAATTCTAGTTATATAATCCAAGAAATATTAACTATTTTTTTAAAAATATTAAATAATTATACGAAAACAAAGCACATTTCGTCCCAGTTATAAAAAAATATATATCTTATACGTGTAATATACCATATTAACATGTTTATAGATAAATTATTATTTTTATAAAGTTGCTTATTAATTTTTCATATGTAATCATGTTTTATTAAATACTAAAACTTATCATTGAATATTAATACAATTTCTATCATTTTATTTATGTAAATAATTTATTTTAAGTTCTGGATTGCTATTACTTTTAACGTACACATAATATTTACAGTTAATAATTTTAGTGATTCCTGGTTTTAAATATAAACTGTATAATATTATAAATATAGTATAATAAGGGTCTGAAATATTTATGTTATTTAGTTTCAACTATTAACATTTACAAAATCGAACCACATAATATTATGTATAAAGTGTAACCAAATTTTAAATAAATAAATAAAATATAAATTATGTTCAGAAAATGTATACAAATATTAGGTATGTTGCAAAGTAGAAAACCATTTTAAAGTATAATTTTGGTTTAGTTCTAAATGGTTTATGAGCAGTAAAACACAAACACCAAATTATTTTAATGAAACTATAAATATTTGATAAATCATTTGCCACTTCCATGCGCTAATCTAATAAAGTAAATTATTATATTATGGGGTACTCCATAAATAACTACTGTACGAAGTTAACTAAAGGACTAAGGCTAGAATGTCCTATGCTTAGGTCGCTTTTGTCGCGTTCATCCCGCCAAATTCTCATCCCATATCCATCATTATAGCGTTGTCCGCTACAACATTGTAATAACGCTGTAGAACGCGGTTATGACAAAGGCTATGTATGAATAATACTAAGGGACGATAATGCAGAATAAAACTTAATACATATTTATATTTAATGTATATCTAAAGCCGTTTTGCTATTTTAACGAAGTTCTAGGTTGAATTATCCAAACCTTCACAAAATGTATATTGTATACACATGATATATAAATCTAATAAATTCAATATAAGTATAGTATAAGCTTTAAAATTGTTGCTTTTCTTACAAGCAACCTGTGAAATTTCAGAGCTTTGCATAAAAATTATTTATTCGGACTTTCAGTACTGATGGATTTGGGTATTCAGACCTAGGAATAAAAAGTTAAACAAACGTTTGGGTGATCATAACCATTATTATTTAAGTTAATTTGAGGGTATTAAATAGCTTATGAAAAATATAATTTGAAAACTAATAAGAAATTATTTTTATTTTTTTAGAATAACGTTTATAAATGTATAATATATATTAAGAATAAATAAACGAAGAAAGCATTATTCAAATTCGTTGATAATGAGAAATATTAATTATTTAATATAAATAATATCGGTTGATTGGTTTTAACCATTCATAACAATACTTAAGTATTATCAAATAAATAATTAAAACATTGAACTAATAATAACAATTAATAGATATATATATCTGTTATCATATTACATATTATCAAATAATTTTCTAAAATGAAAAAAATATCCGGGTTTCCGGTTAACCAGAATGATTTCTTGAGTTTTGATTAATTCAGTATTAAAGCTACGAATAAAATGTATAAAATTATATATGTAGAATGCATAAAATCATAATAATAATATATAAAATAAAACTATTATATTACTATAAACATACACAAGAATGGCATATATTATTGCATAAGTATTTATAGCAATAATTTTGTAAGTTGACTATCCAAACGTTGTCAATATTCTCACAAACATCAAGTATGTTTAGGTATAACTGATGAACAAGAGTACTCTGAAGTAGCACATTATGCATTGTGTCAAATGAATGATTTATTAATAATCAATAAACAACATAATACATTATATATATATATAATTATATCCGTTACCATTTATTAGTTACCATAAATTATAGACTAATTACAATATATGAAATATGAATCAGGATCACCACTCATTTAGTATCAATGTACATTTATATTTGCAAATATAACGATATTATATAATTAATATTCACTCATAATTATTCGTAATAATATAATGATTTTGTTCATTAGTTAGTTATAAAGGTAAAACGTCAAGTAATACTTTTTGAATCAAATCTGTTAATAATTATTGAACATACTAATATACCGTACGAGCTTTATTGGTCTAAATAAGTTCTTTCAAACATACACGTTATATATTTTATAATATCATTCGAAAAAAAATATGCGATATTTTTATTCCTCCATCAGCTATAATTGTTGAAAATATTAATTACTGTGTTACAATATTATAGATTTCTCGAGTTATTCTTTTTATTTAATAATAATGCAGAAAAGATTCTTATTCGATCGTTTTTTATTCTTAAAAGTTTGTTACAATGAAGTATTAATGAAATATAATACAAAGCCATACCCAGTAGCTATATGATATACATAATACAGTGTAAACATTAACTGTATCCAAACAAAGACTCAAATTCAGCGCCAAGATATTTTGGAAGTACGTAAGTCTATGGATTTTGGATTAAATCATGGATGGATTACTTGGCCGGTACATAATCTGGCCAGTATAGCAAAAAATACCGAGAAGATCAATTCGTCGTACATAATCTATCTGCATATATGTCTATACAATATTGAAAGAAGGACCAAACAAAAGTAATATTATTTATAACGTGTATTATATGATACACAGATTTCAGAGTTATTCACCAAACATGTACATCCTAAATCTACCGTTAATTATGAACTTATTTAAGTTCTGAATTTTAAAATTTATAAGTATGATATAAAAAAATTTAAATATTTGAAAATGAGTATAATTAAAAACTCTGAATTTAAATAAATAAATAATTTTAGGAAAAACTGTGAGTTATAATAATATCTAGTGAATAGTCTTGTTTATTATAATATACTATATAATACTAAAATATATATTTGTATATACATAAATATACGCTGCCATAGATCGTACTTCCCGCATTCAATAATCCAACAACTTAAAAATTCTTGTTTTCAAACAGTTCGTCATTTGTCTGCCAAAAAAAAAAAAAAAAAAGATTGTGAACAGAATACAATGATACTATCCATTAACCTCGCAGAAAGCTTCAAAAGCTTATATCAAACAGATAATACTATACATAAAATTGGTATATAGCCTCTATATAATGGGTATATGCGGGCCTCGTATACACAGATCTTTGAAAGATTATATATAATATATATACGAATTTTCAATCACATGCAATGTCGTTTTATTACCAATATCATATAATCAACAGTAAAGTTATGCTATTATTATTTGCCAGTTAATAGTATTGCTAATTTTATCAAAAAGATACCGTTATATTTCTAGACAGAGGGGACATTTTTAATGATTTTTTTTTTAATCAATAATTTGTGTGTGTTATATATTATAGTTTGTATCCATGTTAACAGTGTGATGTTATTCACCTTTTGTTTTCTACTTTAATATCACATTTCAGATTACAGTACGACGGTACGTGTTCCCGAGATTATGGTCACAGTGAAGTCGATATCATTAAAAATAAATAATATATTATAATGTAGCATCACATGCCATGACGTAAATCGCGAAACTAGTACCCATAATTTATTGTGTAGAAAGGATAAGGTCTTACTTTTGGTAAGCAGTACAGTATGGGGAAATATGACGGACGACCTTTTTACGTATCGTTAGAAATCCTATGTTCTTAGTCTTTATACCGAATCACTTATTAAACGCTGCCTCACTTATTTTTTTACATGTGCAGAAGTATAACAATATTGAATGCAATTAGAAAGAAATATTTAAAATGCTTAGTTATAGTTTAAAAGTAAAACATTGATACTAAGGGGACATAAACATCCATTGTTAACTTTTCCAAGTGATAACTGAAATTGTACTTATTTAATATTTTCATTGTTATAATTTATTGATTTAAATCTTGAATTAATTGTTATGAATTTATAAATTACTCTATTCAATTCGTTATTACCATCTATTTGTCTATCACAACCAATAATGACTTCACAATTACATGATGGATGTGGAGCGCAGTTCATATTGTATCATAATTATATTTATAATACGTAACAACGACATTAACGCATCTTATTAAATTGTCTCTTTTTGAGAAGACTGTGAGTTATACCTTGGTGATTTGATTATCATTCAAGTTGTGAAAATATTTTTAGCAACAAAAATGATGTCCAGTAATATTTTTTGTAGTACAGTATATGATAAATAAAACATAGTATGAAAACGTTGACTTCGTATAAATAACATATATCATACCAATATAATATTATTATGTACATAATTGTATCAACAAATAAATATGCTATGCTGTAGTTAATTAAATGAGTTAATAATATGAAAACAATTTTCTATCTCAATTAAAACGATTCTAAGTATAGAATTGAATAAACAAATTAACTCGTAAGTCGTTTCAAATTTAAAAATCGTTAAAAGAATAATACATTTTATTAGAAAAACTAATAAATTCATGTGTAGTATATCAATGATACTAAATATAATACCTTTTTTTAAATGCATAATGGATTTTTAGGTATATACGAACGGCCATTACGTAAGCATATTATAAAACATTGTTTAAATTTAAAATTATATTATGTTTAAATATTTAAACATAACGTATTGTTTAAAAAATAATATATTGGTTTTTTTTTTTGTCGAAAATTTTAACGATATATTCGAATAATAAATAATATAGATTGTTAAAAATTTACTGTAGATAATACCAAATAAATAACAACGATTTTTTGTAAAAACCAACACGGCAACATACTACAATGATGATAAAATATATCCCATGCAAGTATACAACAGAGTTACAGACAGCAGTTAACTATGTACTTATAATTGTAGTTATAATATTAACGTAATTTATCATTGTGTATAATCGCATTACTATTATTTGTCTGGTGTATTATTTGGTTAAAAAAAATATATATAAAGGTCGCACGTCGAAAGATAATACGTTTGAACATGATATTGGTATATTATACAATATTTTTTAGCATACACCTGGTTACATTTAAAGTACGTTAAGATGTACATATATAATTATTATTTTATTTAAAAGATAACATCTAATTGTAGGTATAAGGTTTTAACCAACTTTCGTATTTTTACAAAATGAATTTATAGCGTAACCTAATTAATTTTCAAGAGTAATCCAATTACTCGTGTAAAATTTCTTGTTTATTTGAAAACTGTTGTAGTTTAGATATGATCATTATAAAATATAATGGTCTTTTTCCTTTGTGAATTATAATATATATGTATATAAATATAATTTATAATCTTATAATTAATAAACTTTCTAAATTTTATAAACTCAATATTAAAATATTTTCGTGTCCCAACTACAATTATGACGTTATTATACCATGCCAAATAATACGAACTACGTAATTAGCATAGAATAAAGGTTGAAATATAAATAATAATTATTTAATAATAACGAATGAATTCGTCGAAACTAACGTTATTAAAATTCACAGAATATTTTTTGGTTTCATAAAAACCCCATAAAAAATTACGTTAGAAACCGTAATAACAACGGTCGAGGATGCATTTGATATATACAGAATTACGAAAAAATGTTTTGTATTTCGACAGAAAAATATAATGTTTTCCAATCGACAATCGTAGAATTTTATTTGGATTTTGGTTCCAGTGTTGTTGCTGTTTTTGTAGTTGTTATTTTCAATACGCCTTAGGGCATTATTATACCCTGTTGGTTTTCATTAAATCAAAACTATTTATGTTACTCCCACTATATTTATATACGTGTAACTAAACATGAATCAAATCTTTGATTGGTCTATTTGAAAAAGACTCTGTTTGTAGTATAACGTATGTATATATTATGTTGTATACCCAAAAGTTCTGTATCACCCAAAACTTATTTCAACTGAATTTATAATAAATTCAACAGCATAAATTAGAAAATACATATATTTTATGCATTTAGTTTTCGATATTTTCAAAATTTAATATTAGGTAATAAATATATATAAATATTAAATATGCTGTATTGACTAAAACATTAATAAACTTTACGTAAATCATGTTGTTTTACAAAAATCGTGGGAATATTTTATGTAAGAAATAATAATATTTTACTTTATTACTAAATATACAAAAAAATAATTATTTTAAGATCGTGAGAATCAAACTGGTTTTTAAAAATAAATCAATTTTTAATTACACTAAAAGTTTCACAAAACTTAAATCAATTTATACTATGGATTATCAAAAAATCATTCACATTATAACAATGTTGATTTTTATAAATGCAGTCCGTTTTAGTTTTAACCTACAAATAATTTGTCAACAAAAACATTAACAATTTAACATACTCTAACTAGGTTACTAATAAAAAAAAAAGATATTATATTTTCTAATATCCAGATAAATGTGTTATAATTTTATATACAACCATTAAAGAAACCATATTAAAATATATTGATTTGCCACAGAAATATTTAAAGCGGTACTGAACTTTTGGGATACACTATATATAATAAACGAAGGCAAAATTGACCATTTACAGTGAAAGGATGGGTCGCGATAAAAATAGTAATAAAAAAAAAAAAAATAAAGAGAGAAATCCAAGCGCGAAAATGAGCGAGACACTCGTATCGTTTAGTTTATGGCGATTTCGGCCACCTGACTCCGAAATGCCAACCATATAGGGTTCAAATCTAATTCTCCCCACATCACCACCAAAGTTGTATATCTATACGACTTTCATGTGTATTGGTCTATGTCTGTGGTGTGTATAGAACTTCGAGGGGTATCAGTTGTGGGGTTGTGGGGGGAGGGGTACGAAGATCTTTACTGTATATGTATTTTTACGCGAAAAAAAATAAAATAAAACTATAAAACCGGTACAAATCGCACTCAAAAGCCATTGGTTGGGTGCGGCGGCGGTCGCTTTTATGGTTTGCGCGATATCACGCAAGTTCGTTCGGAGGGCATTTGTCGACAACGGTCGTTTAAACGACGTATCTTGATTTATAGTTTGCCCCGATAATATTATATATATATATATTATATGTTGAGGGAACGATGAAGGGAATGTGTGTGTATAAATAAGATTTTTTTCTTTTGAAAAATACTTTTTCCATCTCTTTGTTGATGTATAAATACAAATTATTTTATTATTATTAATTTTTTTTTCTTCAAAGTCAAAGAACGCGAAAGTAAACCAACCTTGTACATATAATTATTGCTATTTTTTTGTTTCGTTACGTTATCGTTATTATTATAAAATATAAAACATAGTAAGTTACAAGATAACAGTACGTTTCCTACATGCACGTTATTAAATATAATGCCTATATTATATTATGTTGTTATAATATTATATTATCTATATACTCCAGAGGACGTAAAACGAACGAATTGATAACAAAACAGAAAGCTTTATTTAACCGACCCCGTGTTTCAAATTAATTACAATTAGATAACCCAAGACATGCCGTCAGTAACAGTTATGTTATGTTAATATAGTGTTATTAAATATACGATACATATATGTATTTATATACAAAATGTTATATTGCACGCATAATAATATCTTATATTGTGATACACAAAACGCATCCGTTTATCTAGTTGATGCATACCGATTCAGCTACGGCAGTTGATAATAGGTTTGTACACATGTAATAAAATGATATAATATACACGAGAGACATCAAGTTTAAAGTTCAAATTTATAATACGTCACTATCGTATTGTTGTAATGATTTACATGTCGTGGCATAGATTAACTTAAAATAGTTCAAACAGCATCTTCACAGATATAATATATTATACTAAACTACGAAGACGTCGGACAGAGCTAAATTCGCGCAATAGAATACAGAGAATAATGAAAAAGCGAGAAGCCGAATGTAATATAGACCGAGCGTAATGCATAAGACAACGTCGGTGTTTTAGTACTTTTTTTTTCGTTTTATTTTATCTCTCCACTTTTGTTTCGCGTTATTATATATTATCCAGTACCTATCAAAGGTTAAATGTTTAAGTACTTATCACCGTTGGTTGGATAAGTGTCATCGTGAACCCACGTAATATCATTGTATAAAATATTAATTACGACATGCCACTTCAACGAGAAATCGCAGTGAAGATATAAAAGAGAGGAACTACTCCGAAACGTTACGATCTCTTAAGATAATATAATTTTAACAAACAGTTACAGGATTATACTATTGTGATATAGCGGCCAATATAAATAAGACAATTAATTGTGTAGTCTTGGCACAAATAAAATCAAATACTTGTGATTCAATAATAATTATTAATAGTCGAGATAATAACGTGTACTATTATAAGCGTACGGATGGCTTGCGCCAGTTATTTATGCATGCGACATAAAACGAATACAAAATATATGCAAGGTATGTCTATAAATTATTTTATTATTATTATAGAATTCTTTGCCAATTTTATTTCTGATACTAATATATTCGCTATTCGCATTATAATTATTTCAGATAATTTATTATTAAAAAAAAAAAAAAAATAAAATAATTGGACTAAAAGTAATAACTATTTTATTCTCAGTACATATTACACATTTTAAAACTCAGAAACTACTTACCTATTCGAAATTCAATTTAGATACATCGATATTTAAAAAAAAAAATCATCTGCATAACAAATTACAGTATAGAAAAAATATATTGGATTAATTTAGAGAAAAAAAACCTGTTACTCTGCGTTTTTGCTGTATAGTAGATTTGAGTATACCTATTTAAACGATAATTTTAACATAAAAAAAAACACTTCTGAGCACTTAAAACGTTTACATATATATATTATATATATATATATATATATTTCATGTACACAATTTTGTTTTAAAATATTTAGATTGATTTTAAACTATTGACTATTTATACTACACACCTATAATTAATAATGATCAACGTGAGTTGGTATTTATTCAAATATTAATAACAATATAATATATCTATTATATCAAAAATACAACAAATAAAATGTTTTAGGACCAATTCATTCAACCTACCATACTACTAAAATTGTAACATAGTTAAATTACTATAAACTATAAAGACAATATTATAATATACTTAGCAATGTAGGTTTTGTAACAGATTCTTATAACAGATTTCGTATGCAATGATAGTAAATTCAAATTTATCACATTTATTACAGTGATATACTAGTATTAAAAATAAAATTCTTAAAACATTCAAAATCTACTATACAGCAGAATGTTTAGTAGGTACTATTCGTCTTAATTTTTACTTCTAATATGTTTAAACTGCAAAGTAGAAAATGGGTCCAATTTTCTATCAAAAATCGCCCTCGATAATACCTTGTTGAGATAGTGATATTTTAATGGAATGACCACCCACACAATCGTAATAACAATACATTTATCCGAGTGCTAAATCAATGTACGTGGATTTCGAATTATTACTTATTTTCTAACTGAAGTTTGTTGATTATCGCGGATATATTATTAAAGTGTTGTAGATATACACTCGTGCTGGATTACTACCGTAGTGTATCTGTTTTATATACACGACGCGCCGTTCGGTACTAAAATAATATATTATATTTACTATTTTACGAGGAAGTTAAAGAACAGTATAGTTTTGTCTACTAGTCAATATTTTATATATTTTCCGAGTGTATTACATAAATATATGTCTTTAGTCGATATTAATTATAGGTAGGTATAATTAGAAAATATAATTATTATGTCGTAATTTCTAGTACACGAAAAACGCATAAAATAATAATAACAATATGATCCATCACAATGACGTAAAAACCGAATCGAATGTTTTGTTATAATAAATACGCACAATGGAGTTGGTGTTGCCGTTAATTAACCATACGAGTATACTCCAATCCCGGTAATCCCGAAAACAACCCACAATGTGTGTGTGTGCGAGCGCGCGCGCATATGTGCGTTTAAAAGCGAACCATAATTCCAGCGCGTTTATGTGTCCACCACACATTCCAAAATTTAACGGTGGCACTGCAGTGAACATATTATTATACACGCACACACACACACACACACACCACACACACACACATATATATATACAACATAATCCGTACGAACTTTATAAAGCAATGTATATGGAGCGTACATATAAATTAATTTCGTAATTAACGTTCGCGTGACGAAACGAAAAACAACAAACTAATTAACTATGTAAAATGCAATTAGAAAAGTTTTTTATACATATATATATATTTTTTTTTGTTTTTGTTTTTTTTTTTTTTTTTAATATTTGTGAACATTATATCGGACGCACAGTGTTTAAATTACCACGTTATTAAAAACGTATTTGTCATTAGTTACTATCTTGAAATATAAATCTCACCGATTAAATAACCGTTTTAGTTTTGGTTATTAAAACATAATAAATGAGTAAGAACGAATTTCTAGTAAAAAGAAAAAAAAAACGTAATTTGAGCGTATTATATTATATGCGCCAACTGAAAATTGTTCAGAGGAACAACAATGGCGTGGGGTCTACTTAAGTCTTCGTTTGTATGCAAACGATGTAGTTTAGTGTTTTTTAAATTTATTTTCGTTACACAATAGTATTACTGTAATGCCGTGTACAGTATAATAGCCATACACCCCATACAAGCACCTACTTGAAACATTTAAATTTTAAAACACTAATTTTAAATAGAATTTTAAATTATAATTTCAATTCTGTTCACATTTTCAGAATAAACTCGAAACACTAATTAAAACCTGAAACACAATAAATCTTAAAGTGTCCATAGGAAAATTTGAAACGGTATTTTAACGATTTTATCTTAAAAATGGAGTACACCAAGGAATAATAGAATATGCATATCAGCAGGAATCAGGCAAATGAGATTAATTGCCTGCAGATACATCCGATACTCTTGTGTGAAATTGTATTTTATAATTATTATTTCAGTACTTACATTTTGTTAATTTATTACCGTTAAACATTATAATAATATATTACATTATTGTACACCACCAACGGCACGATTAATAATTCTAGTATTATACGCATACCTAGGCATTATATTTGTATACATTTCTGTATAATTTTAGACAATGTGCAATACATTATAATAACTACTATTTATCAAATCGTGTAATTAAATAAACATTATATTATAAGCCAAAACTCTATAGTAGCTTTTTTGAAATTAAAAAAAAATGTATAATATTAACTTAGGTAGCTATATAAAAATAATTACCTACTCATCATAATAAATAGTAGTTTTTATGTTTAGTTCTACATACCACTGTTATCTATTTTTTTAATAGTATAACAATACTATGGTTATGACTCAAGTAAAATTCTTATAATTCGTATTCATTGTAAATGTAATACTAATAACAAATCAATGAGACAAGATAATTTATCATAAATGTATGCCAATTATATGATTATAGAGTCTTGACATAATATAATATCAATTAAAAAATAAAAATAAAGTTAGAACGAATTCTGATTTCAAAACTAATAAGTAGTTTTGTACCAAGTTAATAGACTCTATGTATAAGATAATTTTCGTTCTGTAAAAATGACTTAGTGGAGTTTCGTATAATTTTTGCCTACACAAAATACGTTTTAATCGAACGGACGGTGGTAACCGGAAATGGGCATTGAAATACCAAAAAAAAGTGGCTTGAACTGTGTAGACGTTACGCTACTCGTTTTTCGTCTTTTCCGCTTGTCCCAACTAGAGTAGATTCGAATAACGCTATATAAATACACTGCTGCACATATAATATACCAAGCGGTGCAACAAAAGTCAGATGCCGTCCATGATAAATCTGAGGAAAAGAAGTAGTGGGAATGAAAAAAACAGCGTTTTTCGTTTTTGATCGCGTTTCCGAAACGTTTGTCGGCGTTAGAATTTATATTATATTTACAAAGTAAAACGACGACATTTACGACGAATACGACGGTTACGATTCGATTAAACGAAAAGTGAAAAGAATCTGGCACCCTCTCCTACGACCTCAACCGTTCCTTTTTCCACGTCGATTTTGGCACCGATAGCGATACGAGACATAAAACGAGGAAAGACGCGCGCACACTGAAGGCACGACTGCATTTGAAACCACTGAAATAAATAAGCCATACAGACGACCGGGAGTTTATAATATTTTTGCATCGTTTGTGTGTATGTGAGGTTATGGATACGGAAATAATTTATTTGTTGACAAAAAAAAAAAAAAGTGACGGGTTTTATGGGGCGATGGCTTAGTAAAATCATCGAGAAAATAATACGTGCTTGACGATGACGTCGAGACGAGACATCGTGCGCCATACTGTGCGCCTCTAGGCCAAAGTGAATTGCCGTACTGCCACCATAACTACGGTATGTCGTTCAACCTAATTGAGAAACGAAAGTCTTCGGGATAAGGGTGGGTGGGTGGATAATATAAAGCTCAAGAGGAATGGCAGCTGGAAATCCAAAGGGAGGTAAAAACTTCAATGTCCTATAATTCTATACAGTCTTCACTCGATTTAACTTCGGTCTCCCTTTCTCGCTTTTTTTATATTCATAAACACTTTTTATTATATACAATTTTTTTTTTTGAAATGTTTTTATTTTAAATTGGGCTTGATGATTATACGTTATCACTCAAAATCACGCACACATACAAATAGTTTGAATTGTTTATATTTTACTTAACTATGTCTAAACTATGTCATAGAGAGATAGAAATATTTTTAAAAATATATTTCAAATTAGAGTAGCTATTGAATTTCAAACTTAATTTGTATTTTCAGTTATAATACGTATGTCTATACTATAGTAGTAAAAACTGCTAGGTACTTATTGCAAAGAAAAAAAAATCGTTACAATCAAATAGGTTTAACAGGTATCTCGAAAATATTAATACGTTTTATACTATTCATTTGTTTATTGATATTAAGGTGCGCACGACGTTTCACGATAAAATATCAAAATCGATCGATGATAATTAAATTAACATCATGTTTTTTGTGACTAATTTATGAAGTTATAGAAAATCTATAGTCTAGCTCCTTATACTAGTACATTTTATTTTATGTTTGAATACTCGAGATCATATATTATTTATATAATTGTTAGTCAAGTTTAAAATACGTTTTATATTCTTAAGTAAATTACACGTTTTTTTCATTTTTTTATCTATATAATATGTACATTGTACATATGTGTCCATTATATTATAGATATACAATTTTAAATATCTAATACTTTATGTTGATTTTAAAATTCTTCATTATTTATCAGTATATAATTATTAATAATCCTATTTGTAAAGTTATATACCAGAGATCACCAAGTAAGCTTCCGTAATAAATTGACTCGAAAAGTTTTTGAAGACGCAAAACATTTTTAATAATATAAAATATTTTTAATCAAAACGAAACTATCTCGAACAAAATATAATATGAAGTCTTATTTTTTTATGTCAATATCTCATTTTATTAAATTAACTATTTAATCGAATAAGTAATTAATTTATCAATAAATACTAATTAACTCAAAAATTATTAAGTCTTGTTTGACCGAGTAAAAATACTAAACCAATATACTTAAAATATTAGTTTGAATGAATTTATCGTATTATAAAAGAAAATATGAGTTTATGAAAACATCTCAGGACAAATAGGTAGTCATTATACAAATCACAAATAAATATAGATTGTTATGTGCCATATGAATATATAAGACACTGTATTTCTAATTTTTTTACTAAAATAATTAATCTATGAAATAAAATATATTTCCTTTAATAACAACCTCACCTATTCAACCATATTTCCTATTATCCCATGGGCTGTCTAACATGGTGAAATCGACAATTAGGTAAGTATAATGTTATCTATAATATAATATTATGTATATTATGTACTTCTATACAAGGGGTGGCCATACGGCCAATCACGGACAATTTCAAAGTCGATCATGTTAGAAATTATTTTAAAGGCCACGCGCACAAATATTAATCGAAGTTGTAGTGAACAAATTATCGATAAATTTTATCTGTATAGTCCTTATCTTTTATTCTGGTTTGGTATTTCAAATTTTTATCATTCCCGCAGTAATATGTTATTTAGTTAATTATACTAAAGTTATTAGATTTTAGAAATTATTATTTATTATTATATTATATTTAATAATTATTAATTAGTTAGGTTAGGTTAAAATGGTTAGTTGGTTGGAATATTTGTTATTTTATATACACTTAATACAAGTACGTTTATTAATACGAGTTATAGTTATTCAATAAAAAAAAAAAAAAAATGTTCAATAAATTCGATCTTCAAAGGTGAAGTATATTTTTAGTAGATCGTGACCAAAAGAATTTGGCCAACCATTTACTATACTATTTTTTATAGGTAAAGTATAATACTATAATAGTATTTGTTTTACTATGTACCTATAATTTGTGTATTGACAAGACGTATAAAATAAATAAATAATTTGAAATTAATTAATTAATGTATAATTTTATGATGGAAAAATTTAATTTTTTTTTAAAGTTATGAAAAATCAAGACAGTAATTTTAAGGATTTTTTTATAAAATTTGGTAAAAACAAAAAAAAATGATCTGACCCCAACCTTACATAATTTCATAAATATCCCATACTGCCTACCCCTGTTATGTACGTTCACTATTATCATAAGGATCAATACTTTCCTATTATTTATAATTTAGATACAGTATTAAATTGTATATTTTAATAGACTGCAGATTGTACGACTATATAAATAATTAAAACAAAATGTCTTAAAGACATCGCTTAATAATTCAATATATCCAAGATTCGTTTTATTTTAATATTCTCACAGTGTAATACAACACTAATTTAAAATATTGCGGAACACATAAACAAGGCTTTAGTTTCATTTAGACATCAAAAAAAAAAATCAATAGTCGTATTGTGTATTTCATACTAAAATAGAATAAAAACATCTAATCTGCAGTAAAACACGTAAAATAATATATTATTTCAAAATATCCTAAACAATCCGAAGTGAAATAAACAATTCTCGTAATATTATAAATTAATTTACACTGATGGTCATAAATCATCTACGTTTCATGATTAGAAAGCAATTATTATACCAACAGACGAAAACGTATTTTGCGTTAAATCCACGCCCCGTTTGTCACGATCGAGATAATATTATTAGTGCGCGTCGTTATCGAATAAGGTATTGGTTTTTAAATTGCGTGCGCGTAACGAACCGTATAAAATCGAGGTCAATTACTCGACAATTAGTTGCCGGCAATTAATCCATTTCTATATAATATACACTATACAGACCGCGTGCTTGGCGGCAATTCAATCGACATATTATTAGTATTTTCTCTTATACGCTTTTTGAAAATCGTATTACCGTAATTATGTCGACATAATCAGATGACTACGAGTGTTAGTGGAGAGTTTTACTTCCGCAGATTCAAGCTAGTACCGATAATTTAATCAGAGTAGGTATTTGAAAAGTAATTTGTTTCCCAACATTAACATTACACATACATATTATAATATTATGTGTGTTGTACTATTGAAACGTGGTGTAAAATATAATAATTGTTATATTATAATAATCACAAGTGCGCGGATACGAATATCACGATTTTGTTAAAATTAATTATTTGTTCATCGCCTGGAATTATTTTTAACGATAATAACCAGTAGCATTATGATTTATAGTTTTAGATTTATAAAAGTTTTATCGATAAAATCTAAACGAATTCGGTATTTATAATAGGTACGAGTATATTTATAAGTACATTTCGATATATTTTCATTATACTATATCAAACACGTCCAACAGTTTTCCAAAGAATTTGTATCTGGAAAATATACAGATGGAAAATACAATATGGGTATAATTCTTTGTACGTCTAACAAAAAAGAAAAAAAGTTGAGAGATACCGTAGATTCAAAACGTATTTTTTATTACTTTTATTGAATTTTTAATAAAACAAATAAGAAAATATCAAATCGTTCAAAAGAAATAATAAAACAAAATCGATGATATATTAAAAAGATGGTATCAAAAGAATATTTCTAGATGAAGAATGAAAAATACTAAAAATTATAGATTGATTTTGAAACTTGGTATACAAATTAAAAACATCAATATTTTATAATAAACGTACATATTATATATTATAATAATAATAGCACAGCGGTAAGTGTAGTCAACTCAATAGAAATTAAATAAAGTATTTAAAGAATTTTAATTTGAAGTGCATTTTCATTAAAAAATCTTTTTGAGTTTTTAAATATAATAAATATATTGAATTAGTTACACATTCAGTTCAATAATAAATTAAAATGGGATTTGACTTCAAAACTAAACAAATTTATATAGTTAAATATTGCATACTAAAATAAATATACCTATAAAGTGTAATTTAAATGATAACTAATTGGAAAATTATATAGATTTGATTATTATGTACTACATTGATAAAAACAAAAAAGTAATAAGTGCAACAATCTGCCCTGTAAATCGTTTGTGTATTTTATCACACTGAAATTATTACTTTTTTACATAATTATTTTTTTTAATTAATTAAACTTTAGAAACTTTGAACATTATAGTTTTGTGATATTTTTGTTTAATTTTTTGTTAAACTACAGTGTAGTAGGTTTTTTAACACATGTTATCGTATTTAGAACATGACTTCGTCGCTGAAAGCTCGGGTGGTCACCTATTCAAGAGCTAGCAACACGCCAGGCGGTGCTTGACTACAGCACCATTTACTGAGTGACCAAACATTACGCTACACCATGTCCCTCAGTCCTCACATAATATGTTACCTATATTATTTGACATTCAAACGTATTAAATTGAAAAATATTACCTTATCGCAAAATATATAGTACGTATGCCTATTATATAAATGACGAATAAAGCAAAATGTGTTTTTTTTTAATTATCATATTTTCCAAAGGTTTTTTTTTTACATACCGTTTTGAACCGTGGCTATCTAATCAGATTATTGATTGGTTTACGGTCGGAAAGGAAATATAGCCGCATGCTATTAGCGCGTAAAAGCCGAAGGCTAAAGGGTACCTATTATATATAGCTGGAAGTGTATCGGTAGCTTAATGAATATAATTAAATTGGCCGTCACCGGTTTAATTATAATAAAACGTATGTATATACTATACGTTTTACCTATACACATTATAGAATTTATTATAGTAAATTACAGAGTAATCGATTAAAAAAAAGCGATCAATAGTTCTACGGTGCCAGATATAGTACGACGATGACAATGGCATGGATGATAGTAATATTATACTACTGGGCCTAACTTAGTCTTATAGAATATTATATATATATATATATATATATATAATATATCAACAAGACAATATAATTTGTTATAAATATATATTTACTTTATCAATCTTTGGTAAACAAAAAAAAAAAAACAAACAAAACAAAAAATGAGAAAACATTTGTCTTCTATTAGCTAGCGAATAATATTTGATTGAAAACTCCAACAGAAAGAATAAAATAATTCATAAATGATTTAATTTACCTACCTTTTTTTACATTATAAAACATTTTTGTAGTCGTTATCAAAATGGATTTCATATTAGGAATAAATTCTAAAATACATGTTTTTTAATTTTTTTTTTTTTTTAATTTTCACACATTTTTTGCGTTTATTATAATAAATGCATTATTTACGTTTTTTATTTTATTATAATTTTAATCCTAGTAATAGGTAATATATTTGTAGGGTTTTTACAAGTAAATAACGAGTTTCATAAGGATTTACTAATTATATACTACAGCGAAACGAACCAAGTTATATAAATTACGCACAACGAAACGTGCTGAAAATAATTTATTGAAAGTTGACCATAAGTTTCAGGAGAAGATCGATTTTGCATATGCAAATTATATAGGTTTTGTTAACAAATGATCGGTTCGGTAACCGTTTTAATCACGAAGAATAACTATGATTTGAGTTATTATATGTTCACCGATCAAATAATACTTCGGAATGTAAATTCATATAAAAAAGTATTACGAAGAAAATATTAAATATTTTGTTTTTTTTTTTTTTTTGTATAACTACATAGTGTATGGTTTACGATTTCATATTATAGTACAACAGCGCTTTGTGTTACCATGGCATTCTTTAAATTATGAGGTTATCAAAATGCTTAAATGCTTGACAATAATTTAATATTTTAGATTTTAAACTGCACAGTGCATAAAAAGTCCACAATAGGTAAAAAAACCTTCAGAATTTTTACACTGGAGTTTTTTTTAAATAGAACACGGTTAACAATACGGAATCATCAGAAATAGTTCCAACCGACAGATGGAATATTGAACGATTATAATCGTTCATTAAACATATTATAAATATGTACATATTATGAGTCACTCAGAAAACAATGCATAAACTAATTGCAAATGGCTCAATAGTATACTATTTATATATATATATATTTATATAATTAAAACTGTGTAATTGATCATAACATGAAATATATTTTATGTAAAGTTACCACCACATTAATTTATACATTATAATAAACTGAGAGATTTCGGTCGTAATTAGACTGTATTTCAGTTTTAATACTGGATGGGTTATTTTTTATGTTGCGACAAACTCGACAAAAATTTAAATAATAAACTCATATCACGCGGCAGCGGTGCTGCACAAGTCAGTATTTCGTGTCGGACACAAAAACAATTCCACGCACACACAAACACATATCGCGCGTGCATTTTGATATATAAATTAAAACTAAAAAGTACCTCGCACGCGCATATACATTTCGCCGTCGGTGTCGGAGTACAGTCAGTCAGGTCGGGGTTTGAACCTTTATTAGCGAATATATATTTTTTTTTAGTTTAGTTTTTATTTTTTATTTTACGACTTTGTGCTCGTTGCTGGCTGCACACACACGCGCGAGCAGCAAAATGCGCGCTTACAAGAATTCTGCACTCATACATACACGTGATTGTATAATTATATTAATTAAAACTCGTCTGTGGCAAACCAAAACGTAGGTAGGTCGTACGCGCGACGCGCGTATGCTTTATTTGTTGTACATTAAATATATCAAGTACGAAGTGCGAGTGAAACTTGCAGACAGTATAATATCATACAACAATTCAGTACTTATATTTATAATGAGTTTGGCTGAATGTGATACAATCGTATAAACTGTTCATTATAATCGGCTATGTAAAACATATTAATTAAACTATATTATTGTGATATATGATATATAATATGGACATGTTAAGAAATTTAGGAATATAATTGATTTGATCAATAGGCTCAAAGATCTTGTTTAAATTAAATTACGGTTTCGTAATTTATAATATAGTGAAAAAATCGAATTTTGAACAAAAATACGCCGTCAAATAATGGTCAACTACTAACTCTGATCAACTAAACTTATTTTTTTTTCAACCCATAATTTGATTAACGACTTTAATTCTCAATTTTAGTCGATTGATTGCCTTTTCTTTTAGTTCCTTAAAAGTTTTGGCTTTTGCGTTATTTTTAATTTGGTCTATGTAAGAATTACGAGGAAGCCCTGCAGTTCTCTTCACTCCGATAATTATATTATGCAGCTTTTCTGGGTGTCTTGGGGCATCTTCAACTATTTCCTAACGTCATGTTCTAATCCTTAACATGTTTTTCCTTAACAATTCCAAGTACCTCTTCGTTAGTTTTCTTTTTTATCTAGTTTATACTTCTCATACGATTCCAGCTGCACATTTTAAAGTTTTCAGTATCATTTATTATCAAAGTTGCACAACTATATTTTTTTTTGCTCTAAGCATAATATGATTTAATAAATAATTTATTAATAATAAAGAAGTATATCTATTTTAGAGATGTTTTTCTCAAAGCTGCATTTATATGTATTCGTTTATTTTCCGTAGGTATTTCCATCAAATGTGATTTTACTTTGTTAATATAACAAAAAATTTTCTACTTATTCTTGTCTTAGAATATTTATTTAAATATCAGATTTTATTTAAACGGAAAAATACTTCAAGAAAAGACAAACAAGTTTGAAGTGAATACTGAAAGAAAAATTATTTGTGATATGCTCAGCGACGTGGATTAAGCGTTTGAAAACTTATTTATAAAGTCATGATTATATTGTCAAAAAATGTATTATTAATAAAAAATAAATATTTACTGTAAGAAATAAAAACTAATTTAAACTACTGTTTAAAACTATTATTACCTTTAGGTAATAAAATTGTTATAACAATTATCAAATTCATATAACTATTGTAAATAATCCGTTGATTGACGTAAAACATGTAAAAAATGTATATTATGTTAATTTGATAACTTTTAAATTTATAATACGGACATATGGTATAGTTCGATTTCAAAAGTAGTTATTTAAGAATTTGTCTTTATTGGTGATTATAAAATAATAAACAATAGATAAGATATTGGTAATTTATGTCCAAAAATTATTCAATATATATTTTGACATTTTCGAATATGCTCATCTCAGCAATGATAGTTATAATATACGAAGCAAATCACGAAACATTTCCAGTGTTTTATAATTATCAAGACACTTAAGATGATTTTTATAACTGAACACTTGCACATGAAAAATATACTATATAATAAAATGTTTTATTATTGTGAAAATATAATATTGATAGATGTATGGTTACGTTTAAGTGCAGGCGTGGGATGTTTTATTGAAAAACATTGTTTTCCACCTGGGATGTGATAACACATACGCATGCTGATAAAAATAACCTTATTGTATACCCACGAGTGATCGGTGAAAGTTTTATGACAATGTTCCAACAAAAAATTACGTGACCAAAAATTTAATAATTGAAATAAATATTTTTTTATGTCAATATTAACTTTGTATTTTACTCATTTACTTCATACTCAGATTCTTTTTTTTTTATAAATATTTCTGAGTGTTATATACGAATATATTTTTAATCAATTTGAGTAACGAAGTCAAACTTTAAATACCTACCTGAATGTGCAAAATGACTAATATATTCAAAAGAGGGTTTTTTTCACTTGTTGCATGAATAAGATTATATTAAATTAAAAGACAAATATTCCTATCATTCACAGGATTTACAATGAACGTATACACAATCGATATACCTATTCCGAGTTTAATTTCGGACAATATATGAAATTCAAAAGTATATTCAACATCAATATAGCATAATGAAATAATTTAAAATACTGTGCACGACAACCAGTCATAAACGCTAAAGTCGGCGCCTTACCGTTATAAAATTGTATAAATTGTATTATGTTATAGATAATATAGGATTATGTCTGCAGACAATCGCAAACCAGATGTTTATTATGCTTAAAGTTTTTCAATTTTAACAATAACTGACACAGTTTGTAGTCATAAAAAATCTAGATTACCAGGCGGAATTGTATATACATACTTGCATTAAATTAATTAATTGTTCAACTATAATTTCAAAATAATTAAATTATTATACCACAAATAGTGTACTCATATCTCATAAATGCAAACATTCAATAAAAAATTACGCTTAAAATGTACTCAAACAATAGTCTTAATCCTGATCTAGTTTTAACCATTTAAATAGTATTGATTATAATATAACATACTACTTCAAATACAATTATTAAAGCTATTTGGTAAAAGCTCTGAAATACCACTATCACTAATAAATTTAATACTATAGAAACAAAATTGACCTAATTCAAGGTTTTAAGATTTAAGTTTAAAACAATCTAAAATTGGATACAATAATATTTTAGTTTATTTTATTAAAAAGGATTTAATGATAGACTCGGTGGATCACTTGGAGTGTCACAAAGATATATAATCCAAGAATTTATAATAGAAAAATAATAATTAATTGTAGAATAATAGTTGTTACCAAAAACCTTGTAAAACTGATTTGATCATCGTGAGTGACGACTTCAATAAATAATGAGGACAAAATAACGGCATATGACTTTTATATAATCACTATATCTTTACAGTATTGTGGTTGCTATATATTATAAGCATTTCGGTTGTCCAGTGATTCGAAACTTTGTTGGAGTGGTTCTCAATTTATCACTACCTGAATTGTATAAAAGAACCTTTATAAGCGTTGAATAAACGATAAATTCTAATTGTTCGGATGAAATGTCTGTGCGCATACGTCGACATTAATAATAATAATAATAAAACGTTTTCCTCCACCCAGTTCATATAACTGTAACATTAAAATCGCAAAAGTATTATATTGTCCGTAGTTTTTTCGTTAATGACGTGGTTTTTATTTTTTCCACAGCCCGCTACCGACCGCCAAGCATCTTCATTTTGCGTTTTATTATTTACTCGAGTTGTAATTTTTTTCTTATAATATACAAAAATTGCGTAAAACTCAGAGTGAACTATTTTTAAGTTACAAACACCGCGCGTACATTGTAAAAATGTCATCCCCAGATGTCGAGAACACGACCTTATCACCTCTTTCTTTCATACGTATTAAATACGGAGGAAAATTCGTATACATTTTATACGTAATAATATTTTTCTTCTACGAAAATAAACGCGCATTCTTTCGGTTCAGAGTGGGATTATACTTTTTCCACTTATTTCCACTGTATTATGGAAAAAATCTAATCGAAACTCGCTTTATTATAATATAATACATAAACTGAGCGATTATATTTTAATAGACGCAACGCGAAGGGACATATCGTTTAAAATGCGTATTAAAGTTTATCGTAGCGGCGCAGGCAGCCCCGTTTTGCGAATGTTATCGTTTCGAAGTGTTGTTTGTCTTTCATCGGTTTTTATTGTTATTATTATTTCTGTCGTACGGATTAGTTTGAAATATACTCGTAGTATAATAATATTATGCTTCTTTATTCTTATATTTTATTATAATATACGTAGAACGTGCATATCTGAATATAAATTATTATTCTTAGGAGTGAAAATCTAATTTATAATTTGTAATTTGTTAATTTGTATTTTTTAAATAATTTTGAACAAATTATTATTGCATTTAGAGTACCAGAATTAAATGTACTTACTCATATTATTATATATCATAACCATGAACAAAAAAAAAAAACTTATATTATTTAAAGAGTACCGATGTTTAGATAAATATTAAACTGATTAAACTAATAAGTTGGAGACTATATAATGTGTGATAATAATGTTTTTAATATAGCTTCTAAGTTTTACAAAATAATACTATAAGGACATGGATACGAATGGATTTTAAAAGTATATTTTACATTTATTATTCTTAAATTATTCTTCAGTTACCATTAAGCGCTAACTTTTTTTACATTAAAATACTTTGAAAATGAAACCTCGGTAGAAAAAAACTAACGAAATCTTAGAAAATGAATATAGGATCCAAAAGCATTTGATTTATTTTGAAATTATGACAACAAAACTGAATATAGATTTTCATAGAACAAAAAAAAAACAATAAATAATTAAAAAAAAGGTTTCATTTTAAAAAAGGAGGTAGAATTTTTTGGTACGTCGATACACTGTGGTTTGTGGCAAGTATACAATTGTATATTTATCTGAAAGATTATGGATTTATTTATCAAACTAAAAATGATACTGAATAGTGAAAACTTTATGAATCCAAATACTAAAGAGCATATACAGAATCATTAGAAACATTTTTAAAGTTAGTCAAAACCAATAATTATATAATAAACCCTATCCACTATTATCTGACAACTAAATGAAAAATAGTGGAGCTCATGTCATCCGATATATAAATCAGATTGAAGAACACTTATTGGCAGTATAAAATTAACAGGCAACATTTCAGTTAAAACATTTCTATTTTAAATAGTATGTATAAATAGGTAGTCGGTAAATCACTTTTCCCGGTATATCAAACGATAGATTTCGAGTTTTTCGACAAATCACGTTTAATTGAAATTGTCCACTTTAATTGTTTGAGTACAACACTCCGTTAGTCTATATGGTTCAACGCCCTATACACATATCATTAAGTTAACAACGACAATATTATATACTGCAGACTTTACGGCGAGACATGTAATACGAGAGCTATAGGCATAGCGGCTCTATACTATAGTTGTAAAGGCATCAAACTCAACCCTTAGGTATAATATTTCTGCACTCATGATTCCTATGTTAACTTTACGATAAAACGAAAGACTCGCAGTATGCATAGATCCACCTTATATAATGTGTATGTAGCTGCGTTAGACTCCTGCAGAGGATGCCTCGCATACTACGCACCTGCAGCTAATTATTGTACATGCGTATAATATAATGCATTATATGTATACCTATAAAAATATTATACACATTTTATACGGCGGTATTTCGCAGACTTGTATATTTAAAAATAATATCGTTCCGCACGAAAACGATTACTCAAATCTAGAAAGACCTTTTTCGACCCTCGAAATAGCGCGTTGTATAAAATAGCGCGTGTGTGTAATAATAATATATTCTATTCTCTTTACGAGATTCCACGGCGTCGGATTTTCAAACGACAAGCAGCTCTATATTTGTATGTGTGTGTGTATGGTGGTATGTGTGTGTGTGTAAAACATAATAAAATAGGCCCGCGGGCGAATCGAGTTTTACCCAACCCGTAATAATAAAATGAATAAATCGATGCCGGAAGTTGGTGCGCAACAGTATATGTACGTATAATAATATGATATATTATAATACGCCATTACTCGAAATTTTTGGCGGACCTCAACCCAACTACTGTTACGACAATATTTATATCATACTATACATAAGCCGGAAACTCGTGTGCAAAGATCATTTCGATGAAATTGGAAAATGACGCATGGGGTAACTTCATTTTTTTTTTGTTTAAATTGTAGTTGAGATTTGGTATCATATTACATAATATTTTGTAGTATACTAAAACTATAACTGAAATATATCATTGTTTATTGTAGAATAATATTATATCAACGCGTTTCTTTTTTAAAGTGAAATTATTACTTAGACTTTTCTACATCTTTGTATTTTGAAACTCAATAGGTCGTTAAAAGAACTATAAGTATTATAAAAACGTTTGTTTTAATTTAGATAGTTTTGTCTTTATTTTTATCGAGCTACTCGTTAAATAATAATCTTTTTATAATCATTATTTTCTCAGAGATAAAACAATTTTTTCATTTAAAAAAAGCTTCTAGGCAAATACTATAATAATAATATGTACTATATTGAATTTCGTATTGCGCAGTAAAATGTATTTCAGACGATTTGTTTTCAAACAATACTAGTTACGACCATGTAGTTATAGGAATAAACGAAGGTTAATTTAAATGTAAAAACAATTTTGTTGCAAATTTTTTGTTTTTATGGGCACAACGATACAACCTGATGGTTTTTAGTGCCCGAACTTCCGGGCTCTAGCTATACAGGGTGCGAGTTTAAATTAACGAGTATACATTGGTTTTTATTTTCAATTATTTTTTTTTTTTTTGAATTTGTAAAATAGATAAGTTTATATATAAATTATATATTTAGATATGAAGTGACAAAAATATGTTGATGCATAAGTTATTGAATATATAATGAAAAGTTTTTATTTATAAGCATATACAGTATGTATGCTTGAAATAAAGTAACATCTGTAAACCACGAATTGATGATGCATTACTCGGTTCATTCAAAATTTAAATACTGATATATATATATAAATTATTCATTAAAAAAAAAAAAAAAAAAAAACGATATTTCTAGAGCACAATTTTTAAAAAAGTATGTTGTTACAGATAAGGAATTTCAATAAGATAACTGACTAACAAAGTTAAAAATGTGTAATACAAAAAAATATTAAAACTCTGAAAATCGTTGTTTATTAAAATATTTCAAACTTTAAAAATTGTTTTCTTTAAAATCATAAAAACATACAGATGCGATCATACAAATTACTCACTTAAATCAATAATAGACTTATATTATAAACCAGAACCTGTTCGGCTAAGAGAAATCATTGACTTAAAAATTTATTAGCCTAAAATAAATAACAAGTCCTTAGTCATACAACACTGATTTGCATTTAAAAACTACTCAGAAAGAATCAAAACATTTCTATAAGAAGTTCTATCGTTTTGGCTATTTTTCAGTAACCCTTTGATCCTAAATTTATACAATAATGTTATTCCTAGTAAACATCTAAAACACTCTGAGTGCAAATAATACCGAGATTTGTTTAACTAAATTAGTATACTGTAATGAATCAAAAATACAAATTGTAAGAGCCATCTTTGATTTTTTCGTCTTTCTGTTTAATATATATAATTTCACGCTTTTAACGTACAGACACTTATATTTTTTCATTTATTTAAAATAAAGATAAATTGTAAAATAGTAGTTGTAGGTACACAACATCATGAAACAATAATGATGTTTATTTTCGTTGGTTATATAATATTATATTATGTTATACCTAATTATTTCAAAACTACGTGCGTCGTCCTCGTCCATAATTTTATCAAAATAAGAGACATGTGATACTTCGCAATTTTTTCTTAATAAATAAGAAAATAGAGTCAATAACTCAATATTTTTTCTATATCTATTAATTTTATAACAAGTCAGGGGATGATTTTTTTTTTTTTTAATCAAATAATAATAATGACAATAATATTTTGTAAATTTAAAAAAATCACTAACCTTTCGGCGGGTTGATGTGCAATCCCGATCGGTACAGCGACTCGTCGTCTTGCCAGTCGTTGTTCCTGATGACCGTCCGGGCACCGTATACGGTGAGCACCACTATGAGTCCCATCCTTGGCCACTTGGACCCCAACCGGCGTTCCAGTGCTGAGTAACCGTAGCCGAACAAGAAGCAGTAGCCCACACTGGGCATATACAGCACTCGTTCGGCCAGCACAAATCCCACATAGAAAAACAAGTTAGACACCGGCACGAACGGTATGGCGGTCATGGCGACAGCAAGTCCCATGGCCCTTGCCTAAAAATATTATAATTTTATGTATAGTCAATGAAAGTAACAAGTTTTCAAGGATGATCGATAATATTTACGTAAAAATACAATTGATTTGGGATAATTTGGAAACTCATTATGTGCGTATGAACTAGATCGGTTTTTTTTTTTTTTTTGAATTAACGTTAAAATAATAATAATAATTAAAAAAAATAGACGAAAAGCGATCGACTAGGTAATGTTAATAAAGATCTAATTTTCTAATAAATACTAGGAGTAAAAACATATAATCTAGACTTACACGTAAGAAATAAAAAAAGTATATTATCATTTTTTAACAAAAAATGATAAAATCAGATAAAAATTTGACAAAACATTGCGTTGAAATGATATAATTATTATAATTCAAATTCGAACAAAAAAAATATATATATAAATAAAAAAGATATTCAGACGGTCTGATTTATTTATTTATTTATCTGATTTCCGTTAAAACTAAAGCCAAAATATCAAACCGTATACGTAATCTGATTTAAAAATATTGATAAAAATAAATAATGAAAGACATCTCAAATTTCGCTTTACAACTATTCTTTAATTATTAATTTACAAAAAAAAAAACTGAATCGATAATAGGTACAGTTTGCATTATCACTGGTGTATCATTATACCGAATAAATATTCGAACAGTGGATTTATTATTTCTAGATGTATAAAAAATAATTTCAGAACTAGCCAATGCCATAGATAACACTTGATTGCTTTAGTATGCGGATAAGGCGAAAACGAAATTTATATTTACTTACCGGGTCATCGGGTAGGTCGACCGGTCGACCATACTTGGTCTTTGAACAACACCTGTGAGACCGGTGGTGGTGGTGTTGTCTGGCCTTGGACGCAGCTACGGCGGACCGCTTGGCCGCAGCGAACAGGACCACGTACAGGGCGATGGACAGCGCGTTTCTAGGATCGTAGACGGAAGTGATGGGTGTAATGGAGTCCATAGACCAGTCAAAGCTCAGCCTCCGAGGGTAGACAAGTAACCGAAAATTCTCGACGGGCAGGTAGAGAAAAGTCAGTGTCCGCGTTACCAAACTTGGTGACTTGGCGGTCGGGTTGTCTGCAGCTGCAAATACAGGTGGTCCGCCATCGCCCATCAATGAAATCCGAGCAAAAAGCAGACCAGCCGCCGTGCCCGACAGAATCGCCAGTGTCCTGTACATTCCTCCGGAATTCTGCAAACAAACGAAAGATATCGAAATCAGTATCAGATGTCGGGTGATAAACAAGAAATCAGAAAATAACAATCATCAATTCATAAAACAGACAAATAATCCCAATCTCTAATTCACTATGGAGCATTTGAAATAAAACCCATACGTACAAAGATACAAATATATAATATATTATAATTATTAATGATAATTACACAAGACTAGGTTGATAAAATATTTGACGTCAAATCGTAATAATTTAAATTCGTAAAATTTAAATAAATATATAGTTTAAAAAATAAAAGAAGATGATCATATTTAGTGTAGTATTAATATATAATGGTAACTAATATGCTCACAATATCTTGTAGAGAACTCCGACTTTTAAACGTTTGTTCGGAGATAATTTTATTGCCATTTTAACTACCATTTTATGTGATCCATAAACATTTTAGAACTCGATATAAGATCAAAACAAGAAAATTTCAAATATTACTTCGTATATATATAATAAATACAACTAGGTCCTAAGTTGTTAAAGTCGTAACGCGATGCACAATAAATTAAACTTGTATATTTTTATATATAATTATTATTACTATTAGTATTTAATTTTGATTGTCTTCTCAAATGCACTCGCATTAAAGTTTACGTATACTATCTGTTGACTTATCGAAAATATATTTAATTTCTTGGTAAATTTAAATAACGTAAGTATACGGTGGTGAGCGTGTGAAACAGCCGCAGTAGGTTTTAAACACACAAAACTATATAATACATCGTGATCAACACGTGGATGTTAAAAGCGGTGAAAAGAATATAATAGGATAGGCGGTAAGAAAGAAGAAAAACCAAATACAAAAAGTCATCTATAATTGATCATTTGTTTGTCGAACGGCAATAGTTTTTCGTACTATAACACACATACATTATTCAACATTGGCGTAGAGGGACAATAATTTTCAATTGTCGCACAAGGTATAAACCTACCTACCTACCATTACCGCAACTATGTAATACCCAGTACTTGATTGTGTGTGGGGGTATATATAGTATGTGTGTACAGAGGTAGGGAATCAAAAAGTTATTCTCAAAGTCTTGGCAAAGAACAATGTTTTCTCGTTGGCGTTTGCAGGCAGACAATACCGTATTTTAGGAAAGCAGCAGTGCGCGTTGAACATTTTAATATAATAATAATATTAATAATACAGCGTATAATATTCACGTTCGAGTCTCCGATACAATGCGCATTGGTTCAGACCATCTATGTAAAATGTATACGTATATATATTAATATCATATTAAAGACAATACGTGCACACAACGCGGAAACAACGAAATACGCATTCGGTGTGCTTAACGTTCCCCGGACAATACAATAATTGAATCGGGCCGTCTCGCACTGAATCATCCGGCATTATTTTCATTTTTTTTTTTTGTGTATATAATTTATATACATCTATATATTACAGAGATATGTGAGGTTGCTAGAATTTATATATATTAAAAAATTTAAAATATGTTGATGAATTAAACATGGCATTCTAAATATAGTTTATACATTTAAAAAATATAAAATATGTAAAAATAACTTGCAGCTAAAAAAATATTGTTATAATTATTACAAAGTACATAAAACAATGGTTTTCGTGGTAAAAGAGGGTTATATAATGCATAACGATTTTCGTCTTTAAATTAATTTCAATAATGTAATAACTCGATCATACCAAATTAAATTAGGTCATCACTAATGAGCTAATCCCACAAATTTAGATATTTAAGAATAATAATCGTAGCCCGGTCAATTCTTTTCATTCATATACTTGTATATTAAATTGAAGTTATATTTATTTATTTCCTTGGTAATATAAAAACATGTCTATAAAACATAAATAGTATTATAACTCTAAACTATCAAAATAGTTCTAGAAACTGATAAAATATAGTTTAAAAATACATAATTGATAATTGAAAAACATTGGGTTATAAAACTGAATAAAAAGCATACATAAATGCTAGGTTCAATAATTGTTATATTTCTATTCTGTATTTCTAATTTTTTGAATACTTAATTAAAAATTATAATAACACATAAAAATATATAAATGTACTTTTCTAAACAGCATTGTAGATACGAGATAAATGGTCAGATTAATATATAAACAAAATCAAACAAAATGTCATAAAACGTAAAAAGTAAAAAAATTGGATGTTAAGTTACCAAGGTTAAGATTTTAATATAGTCATCGAGTTAGTGGAGATTGAATATAGGGTAGATTTTCCAACTTTATAATTAAAATACTGTTTGCAAATTATTATTATATTATGCCTACTATAATATAAGTTGAAATTTTATTCATACATTATTATCGTTTATATTACGTATATATATATAGGCACTCATCAAAAGTCGTGGTTCATGAGCACCGAGTGAGCAAATTCCAAGAACCGTTCATCCCCACTTCCCATCATTACTATTCTACCAACCCATCAACGGGACGACATATATACTTACAAACAAATTAATTTACTCTTAACATACATATTACATGCATATTAAAATATACGCGCGAATCACGTGGTTTTTTTTTGTTTTGTTTTGTTTTTATTATCCGGTTCACGGAGGGGTCGAAAACGTTTTTTTTTTTTTAAGGTTCTGGTATAATGACTTGTTGTGTACACGCCCGTTAATTTTTTGTCGCAGTAACTAACTTAATTAGTATCGATGTCACCGCCGCCGCCGAGGAGTGTTCAGCACACAATGCAAATTAACACATGAAAGCGAATTTATTTCTCGTACCGAGTTATGTATAATGTCTGTGTAAGTGTGTATATAAAATATATATAAATATATTTATATATTATTATTATTATTATTATATACCACGACAAACACCGGCCACGGGGTTTTGAATTTTAAACAGCTAAAAGGTCATTGTGTAACGGCAAGAAAAAAAAAACAATGTAAACGTCCTTCTCGCAACAAGCCATTGTTTCGCGTCGTGTATTTTTTCTGACGTACATTCCAAGTATCTACGTTGAATTTAATTTTATTATTAATGTATTATAATAATAGTATATATTAAACTCGACATTTTATCATGCGGTTACGACTGAACACACACATACACACGCAAATACACTTAAAATAGCACATCATGAATCATATAATTTATATCTAACCTCACCTACGCGGCTATATATGTATATTAAATTATTATACAATACCGACGACGGTCCGAAATATGTTATTACCGTGTAAAACGTAAAAGACTACTTATTAGCCGTCGGGGAAATGATTTGATGGCGGCGTCAGTGGCGAGCGCGTATTTGGCAAATATCGCGAAATCGTATTTAATATTATTATATAGGTACCTGCCACACAGTGGCGGCGGCGGCGTTGTTACCCTTTTTTTTAACATTATTCACCCTCACCCCTTCTACGCTTGTGTGTACATGATTACACTGATTAATGTAACCTAAGTGGCATGTCCCGCGTCGTAAATTATTCTCCAAAGGCGAATCGCGTGTTCGATAACCATGTGCCGCCTTGTCATGCCATACAGCCATATTCGGGCCACCGCCTCCTCCTTTTTCGACAAGCGAAACACCACACCGGTCACCCCCATCACGTTTTACCACCACCGATATTATACAGAGGTACTATATTATTATATACTATATAGGTAACGCGCACGGGTTTATTATATTGTACACATAAATATATACCTATAAAAATAGTATGATGTTGATGTATATATACATAGTGTATGTGTGTGTGTGTGTGTGTGTGTGTTTTTGTGTCAAACACTGGGATTTCAATGATTATATTAAATATTTCAATTTTTTAAAAATATATAAAATAAAGGTTATTCACATATAACAATATTTTTTAACCACATTTCATTTGATCTTGAAATATATGTGATATAAATATTAGGTGTGTAGTTTACCTGGTGTACCTGGTAGGCACCTACTGTATCAAAATTTAATCAAAATTCAAAATGTAATTAAATAGTGCAACACATTCTTTTTAAATTGAAAAAAAAAAACACTACAAATTTAATACATATAATAAATAATATAATATAATAAATAGTATTCGTTAAAAGTCAACAGAACCAAACTGACATGTTAAAAGTGTGTAAAGAAATACCAAATATGTGTTTTAAATTAAAAAAAAAAAAACAAAACGTACGAGGACGATGACAGTGAAAAATATTGAACAGGTAAAAATTATAACTAATATTAAAATATATTGTGTATGACATGAACTTTGAGCATATATTTACAAAATTCGTAAAAAAATCCACATCGAAACAATGTGACCGTTAAAGTAAAGGAGATAATACAATAAATTAAAAATAATCATTAAGATCTAAAGACTACTAAAACAGTAAAATACAATATATTTTATAATATAAAACATTTATTATATAATATTCTGAACATTTAAATCGTCTAAACGTGAATGAGCATATAAAAGAGTTATCAACATAACGAGGAGGTACATTTTATAATAGAAACGTACAAAAGTGTAAAAAGTAAAAAAGTATAATATTATTCATGACAATGAGACACCGAAAAATGAACGCACGGCAGTGATGCACCAAAAATGCATATCCAAAACGCCGTGTTAATATAATTTAATTTATAGGTTATTAATTTATTATCGACAAACATAAATCATGATGTTATAATTATAATAAATTTAACAATGCCATTGACGGGAGCATGAACAATCTTTAAACCTTTTATGTATTAATAGCAAGCTCGTAAATTTAATGTTTAAATATGATTTGAGACCCATGATTGATCATTAAATAAATCATTAGTGTATGAAACTCGACATAACAACATTATGTAATTATTGTAATAGATTTTTATTAGATTGAATGTCTTTATCACGATTTTTTTGATATTCTGAACTTTTTTCTTTTAATTTTTAGATTCAACGTAATGGGAGCTTAATGTAATGTCAACTCGGCTGTTATTCATTTTACACAACATCCGTTACCTTCTTCCAGCCAATCGAAAAAAAAAATGTTTTCGGTGTAAGAAACTCAATGTTTAAATAACTATTCAAATGTCTCTGTTTTTCTATGATGAATAACTGCATATTAAGATTTGGTTATAATAGAAAACAGTAATATAAATAAATAAAGTTATATTTTAATATTTTAAGTCTTTATTAGGTAAAATAAAAAAAATATTTAATAATATCATTATTTCCCTAAAATAATAAACAAAAATAATTGAGTTATACTTGTAACGATAGGCAGCGAGTCTTTTGTATATTTTTAAACACGTTCAATGTTTCGACCAAAAAGGTTAGGCAAAACGAGCTCAATCGTTCGATAGCCATGAGTTCCGTTACCTCTACCCAACTGACCCACCACCCAATCATCTCTTAGGGTTATTGAGCAAACATTTAATTACTCTAATAATACGTTAACTACACCCATAATAATATATCATTGGCTCACTTCCCCGGTTCAACGAAACCACACAAAGCACTGTCTGTCGTGTTATTATTATTATTATTATTATTATTATCATCACAACGACATTCGACCACGTTTCGATATCGATTTTGGCTCACAGAACCCATTAACCAACGCATTTGGTAGTATAACAATACGGACTCTAGGAATGCACGGTATGTGGTGACTTGCGCATTTAATAAGTTTCCTGTACCTATACCGATTACGGGTAAAGAGGTTAAGTCCAAAACAACAATTTTCAAGAGGCGATTCAAAATGACTGACGAATGGGACTGACTGCACGATATGGAAGAAAACATTAATACATTATAATACCTTCGTATTATAGCATTTAGACTGAATACTAGTCACGAAATTTAATACTTAAAAAGACGCAGTATTTAAACACGATCTTTTGACCACAACAATTATTTTAGTCGCTTTATTAATTAATCGTACCTAACTTACTGTTAATTATATTGAGCTAGCAATAAAAAAAAAAAAACGAGTTTTCGTGAACAAATACGAAATATGATAATTGGCACAAATTGTAAACGAAAATTAATAATTAATTATAATATGTTTCGTTCAATTGAAAGGTCGTTCTCGACACTATTACAATAATAATTACGGTACATGAAACCTAACTTGTAATTTTGTTTTCCCTAAGTAATTATAATTGACGAACAGTTACCTAACCACGAAAGTCGTGCTATTTTACATGCACGTAAAATATATCAAATATTCAATCAGTTCAGAATAGTACAATATTATTTTATGGGCGCCCTAGTTTGGTCTGTAAAATTTATTTTTGTATTACTATTTTTAATACGCGGTGGGCATGTTTTTTTCATCAATTTTTTATACGAAGGTGGTATTGATTTCGAGTAATGTAATAGTAACGTGTATAATGTTCATATTGTTCACACAAATCATTTGTATAGGACTGATGTCATATTATATCATGCATAATTTTATATACCTATTTGAATAATATACTGTTACTATGTTTTTCGACTGAAATTTAATGTTCAGGGATCATATTATATCGTATAATTTGTATTTACATTTTGATACGAATACACATCGTCTTGTACATATTATACAATTATATACATGCAATATAATATAGTTTAAAATTAGTTTTGTTGCAGTTTACACTTGTATGTAGATGCAATATAGATATTTCATATGGCATATATGTATACGTTTTATGGAAATTGTTTACGAATGCCTGCCTGATACACATTATATTATTTAATTTCACATTATTTGTTTTTCAACTATTATATTAAGTATACATAATATCAAAATGGAAATACACACACACACACACACATACATATATTATCAAATAATATAATAAATAGTCGTCTATTTACAATGAACTATAAAGGCGAATTACCATTTCGTGTACGATAACGAGTAAGTGCGTATATTTTATTCACTTGAAAACAATAAAATAGCAATTATCTATTATTGTTAACACTCCAGAAAAGTTCAATATTTGTGCAAGAATGTATTTTAAAAAAAAGTTTATCCTTTGCCTCATAGTAATATAATATTTTTAATGTTCGCATTTAGAACACACATGGTGATAATAACATATAATAGTGATGAAAATGTATTGAAATTCTGTCCTCCAACATATTATTTTATCCAATTTTTTTTATTCATTAGTCATCGGAATAATACCGTAAATTTGGATGTTTGAACTGCAAAGTAAATCAAACTGGTAACAGTTCCAATAAAGGTTTGGGACTGCTCATATTTTGAATGGCTCCATGATTTTGCTAACGGGGATTTTAGTTTCGTTAGCAGACGATCCGTGAAACCTGTCTTTTGCGCTCGCGTCTCTTATCCCCTACGGAGAAATCTGTGGGACAAATCCCACGGTGCTGATCTTCTCCTGGCCCGGGTCCAAGGAGTTATAACAATAACACATATATACTTTTAACGTCGTTCGTACATTATACTATTATTGTATAGCAACGCGACCACGATAACCGTTTTGTCGCGTCTCAGACAAATAATAACAAACTAATAATAATGCGCAATGCGTCTGTCCATTAATAATTAGTAAAATACTATTTTTTTTTTTTTACAAAAGTATTACTTAACTTTTTGTCATCTGAACCTTGATAATTACCTACATATTATTATAACTTAAATTTACATAATATGACAATATAAATTAAATCTATTTTATAATAAGTTTGGGAACATTTGAGATATGGATTTAAATAAGAACAATAAAAGAAGTAAAGTTATTTATAGCAATATGATTCCGTGACTGTGGCTATATTACTTCTTTATTTTTGTGTGTTATTTAAATTTAGGAGATTATACGAAAGTCTGCGTTTGATTCAATTTACAGCTATAGGTGGATCGCTTAATTAATAGAATTTCAGAATTGTTTGATATATTTGATTAATGCGGGGAACTCTTTTTGAAATGCTTCCTTACAAACAAACTATGTAGGTAGCATCTGATATTGTCTTCAGAATGTTTGATTCAAAAACTTGATATTTCCTTGTATGCGAATTGAAAAAAGATCCATATAGATAGAAATTCATATAATTATTATATTATATACATTTTATAGTAATAGCGAGGATGTTTAGTTATTTTCCATTTTCCTACCCATTCTTTGATTTTATTTTATCGTTCAATTTATCCCGTTGCAAACTTATTTAAACGTTTCTAAAATAACCTGCAGCGACAATCACGGGACGAGAGCTGATTGCCAGTAGTCCTATAGCCGGTTTCGTTTCGTTTGTAATTAAACCGTTAATGATTGTAGAGCGCGTGGCGCAATGGAAATTATCAAATATACACCGACGCCGACTTGTATATTATAATAGAGATGACACGGCCGTGTGCTTTGAAGTTTAATTTAAACAGCTAATTGATTGCATGGTACCTAATGTATAACATTGTAATGCATGCCTTTAATGGACCATGGTGAATGAGAGAGGTTATAATTCGCTGCAGTTACAACGGAGCATATTATACTCGGTTTCGACCCTTATCAATTACACGAGTGTCAACAATGTCGATAATATGTCGAAAATTTCAGCAACACACAAGGCCTGGTGACCATGACACGTAATAATTATAGTATAATATTTATATGACTATACGAATAATAATAATTATTATCTTTCATTTACAACGTATAAACATATTATATAATATTAATGTTGGATTAATAGTAAACATTAAATGCCTAATAATAACGCTATGTCATAGTTTTGCGTTTGATACTATATGTATTATCAAATTACGAGGAGTCAATAATTACAAAAGTTACATTATTAGTTGTTATTTTTTTTTTTTTTACATATAACAGTTAATATTAAGTTAGTAAAATTAATAAAATTATAAATACGATTTTATTGAAATAAAATTTAGATGTGTAATATAATAGAGTGGCTATTTTTGCCGTAGACAATACCTATATTGTTATTGTTCTCTAGTTGTACTGTAATATTGAAGACAATACATAATTGTAATAATAATTATTCGTCCAAATTATATTTTATAATGGCATAACAAAAAAAAAAAACCCTTAAACCAATAACTCGAAACGGTATTTTCACTACTCTATAATAATAATACAATATAATATAATATACGAGTATTATAATATGAATTTCTGGGAAGTTGTGACTTGAAATGTATTGCGAAATATCCTGGTACTTTGGAATTTATTGTATTATAAGTGGATTGAAATATGATGGGAGAAATAAAGGATAAGTGTGCTTTCTTCTTCGTGACGACGTAATACATAATTTATTTACCTCGTAATTTATATTCGTTTTCAATGTTCTGGTATGCGTTAAGAATGTAGTCGGAAAATACAAAAATAAAATGTAGAAAATATCGTAATTGTATTATGGGATTTCATTTTGTCTTATAACTGAAGGAATGTAAAATTCTATATTTCAAAAATTATTTCGCTTTACTATTTTTAATATTACTTACCTAATACGAAGAAAAATAGATATAACACAAAAGATATTTATCATCAAATCGGAAAAATAATGACGTTTTAGAGAAGTAAAAATTAACCTTCATCACTGGAACTGATCCCGGTTTTGACGGGTAAAAAAATGTTGATTTTAATGAAAAGCAAATTTTGTTTTGATTCATTCAGACTATAATGGAATACCAAAGAAGTACTTTAAATCGCAATAACAGAGATGTATTTTTGGAACTTCAGGAGAATAGAATATTCTATACAACGACAGAGCAAGAGAAGGTAGTAATATTATGATCGTAATATTGGCATGAATAGTTGTGTGTTGTCACTATCGTCTTATTTGGTACCGTTGTTATTGTTGTTGTACGAGTAGAAATCACAGCGGGCTATCCTTCAATATATATATATTATATATAGACGAGAGAGAGAAAAAGAGAGATAGAGAGAGAGAGAGAGAGCTAGAGAGAGATAAAGAGAAGGTGTGAGAGAGAGATTCGTGGAAAGAGTGAGATATAGACGGCTCAACAGCGGCCATTTATCATCAGAATCATCCGCCATCCGTACGCACTAGACGGTTTAAATAGGACCGCGTGTTGCCATCACCACGACGTAAAACACCTCCGTCAACTGACTAACATCATCGCCATTATTCCACCCCCTTCAACACAACTCATACAATATATATATATATATATATATATATATACATAATGAAGATACTATGACGAGGTCGAGGCATGGAATGGAATAATATGAGATGGTCTGATTTGAAGGGGGTGCATAACAGCTTGCGCGGCGTTATTAAAAAAAAATTTAACAACTTGCTCTAGTTACCATCCTCCCATCACCTATAAAATATAACGCTGGACGGATGGATGATGATAGTGGAGGAAAAAAACAGATGGCCCGGAGAATCGTTAACGTAAAACACACATACACACACATTGCAACGTGAATTACCGCAAGGTGGTGGCTGGATGGCTTATACGGGGTAATTGGAGGGAGGTAAAAGTAGGGCAGGGTTACAAAGGTTTCGACGCAAAAGGCTGAGAGTCAAAGTTTGTTGGTTCATAGTTTTTTTCTTTCTTGTCAATTTTAAGTATACACAATTATATATGTGGCTGAATAAAAACTAAATAAATGTACCTCAAAAATATTAAAATTAAAATGTAAGTACCTACACATAATATACAAAAAAAACGATTTTCCAATACATAGTGTTGGTTTTTTTGAACGATAAATAATAGGGTAAATATAAGACTTGTATTGAAATAGATCACTTTTTATAATTTATGGCAGAGATAATATGATAATTGAATAGATAAATAATTAAATTAGATTTAACTTATATTCAGAGGTTTTTATATTGATTTTTTTCATGAGTTCAAGTGACCCGTAAATCACATTTTATTGTATTCAATATATACATAGATAATACCATTACAATAATGATATTAATTTAATAACAGAAAATGGTGGTCAGGTATCAATGCGAAATCAAAATGCACCGTTCGAGAATAAACACTATACTATACGAGATGGTAAAATCCTATCGCAATACTCGGAAAGAAAGTAAATTGAATTTATTGCGTCCGTTTTAACCGCACGCGGATTTATAATGTTTATTCGGTTTATCTAAAAGTTTTCAAGTTTGTATTCCAGTCTAAAACGTTAGAACGATTTATGTCCGTAGGTTTAGCGCCAACTATTACGAAACATTCTTTTTGAATTTAGTTCCGAACTATCCGATACATACAATACATTATTGTATAATATAATACGATGTTCGATTTAATCGAAAAACTTTATTTTCAATAAAATAACACAAATATTGCATGTATATACATATACAAAACCTATATCGATTAATCTTTTTATTCCACGCGCCACAAGTCCAAGCGAATTGAAAATCCGTCAGATACAATAATAATCGCATTCCAATGTTGCATGGTTAGTATATTATTAAATTGTTGTTGCATTTTGAATGGTAATTATTATTATTGTATGCACAATAATATGCAACTAAATATCTACCTTCCTACCTATTAATTATGTATATTCAAACGACTGTTTTTTTTTTTTTTGTTTTTTATTAAAATATAACAATATTTGTGTTATACACGCGCATTAGTTATAAAAACGAAATATCGTGTTTATACGTATATTATTATATAAACATATAAATATATTATAGTAATCAAAATATTTTTTAAATTAATATCAATAAATTATAAAGTACCACAGTTTGTGTAACACATATTATATAATTATATTATAATAAATATAGAGTGTTTATTTTATCAATATTTAGCCATTTTTTATGTGTTTTGAAAGTAGGTATAACATTTTTTTGATAAATAATAGTCAAAAATATGTTGTGAATTTGAAACAACTCTAAACTATGGAAAAAAAATAGTATTATCAACAACACGTTGATTTATCTACCATAGCATTCAAATATTACTATGTATATTAAGATAACAAGGGTCACCAGATGACCCTCTGATAAACTTTATTTGGCCAGCATAAAATAATTTATTATTTTAAATAAAATTAGGATGATTTTTATCATTTTTATCATTTTTTTTCTACTTTCTTTTGATGAACATGAATATTTAATTTTAATGAGTTTTCCGAAAACTTCCTGAAATCCTAAAGTGGCACTCCAAAAGTTTTAATTCGTGTGATCTCCATTGAACAGTGATTAGATAATCACCTCGCATAATATATACCTCGCCCAGTAGTAGGTTTAAGGTCTTACTGTCAATAATCGTTAACCGTCTTTATGACGACACACAGATATAAATCAAGCGAAATCCGTTTTTGTGGACGATGAATTGGTGATAATCTACGGATTTCCAACAAAACCAGAGGTTGGTATATAAGGCGCGTGTCCATGAATGACGGTAGTTCAACGACGTCGAATAAAAAAAAAGTTTCTATAGTTTGAGAATGAAAACTTAATAAATTGCTACGCAGAACGCGGATATAACGTTAATAGCGTGGCGATGAAAAAAAAAGTTATGCAGAGACGGGGTAGTAGACAACGGGCAGAGAATGACCTCTGGTGATGCTGCAGTGACTACATGAATACAAAATTTCAGTGGAACAAAATTGTTTCCAAAAAAAAAAAAAAACGAAATGGCGTTGGTACTGCAGCAGGCGCAATATATATATAATATATATGTATATATGTTATACCGTATATAGTGTACGGAGCACGTCGCTTCTGTGCTTTCCTAAATACATTTTTAATGTTGAATTCAACTATGGGGAGGAAGAGGGTGAAGTTTTCTTTTTGTCTCTAAGTTTCATTTAAATATGACAAAAATACGGCCTAGATCACCGACAAACATGACCGCAATCATTGTATTATTATTGACATCGATTAACCTGTGCGAGATAAACTATAACGTACGTCCTACAGTATTATCGACTCGTAAAAGTAAATGTTCTAAACGTCTCAAAAGGTCATTTTTAATAGGTAATTTTTATTACAATGAATCTGTAAACTTAATGGACAGTTACGCACGGTACCTAACCATAAAAAATTTCAGTTATAGACAGGTTTCAGTGTATTTTATATGGTGTTAAATTTATATTTGTAAACGATGATTTGATATTTTTATTTGAAAAGGAGATAATATTTTTATGAGTATCTGTAAAACTCATGTAAATAACCGTACATCCACCTTTACTTACAAAATACTCGTCTACGGAAGATACAGATAAGTTGAGGAGATATATAAGTTAATAAAATTGTAATATAGCCTACGACAATTCATACACAATTCACCAATCGACCAATAAATCATAGGAGACCACATCTGTAGTGTAATCTACATGATAATGTATATTATGATAACCGATATCGCCATAATAATATTACGTTAGTCGAGTATACGACGGAGATCGTTGCAGTTGTAGTGGTAGTGAAATATATACTTGCGGAATTTTCGAGTCATTAAATTCACATAATATGGTAGCCGACTATCGTATATATACGGTATAGTGAATAATATATAATATCAACTCAGTTATATATGAAAATAAAAAAATTCAATTTACATACACCCTATATTATAATGTTTAACTCAGTCAAATAAATTCAAAGTCAATTTGAACATAACTCAACTCAAAGTTCGGTAGACTTTTTTTTTAGTATCTACATTATTTTGCATATTTTAAAGGGGGCATACTTGACACCATATGGCTGACTATCGGTTGACTGATAGGATGATAGGAGTTTTATTAATTTTACCCGAGTTTGTTATTACTTTATCATTACAAATTAATAAACAAAAATAAATATTTTTTAAGTTGACAATTAAACTAAAATTTTATCCCAGAGTTTGTATACAATTATAATTCAGTTATTACTTGTCAATAATGTGTGTTAGATATATTTGTATCTCAAAAAATACGACTATATTATATAAACAAAACTCTGACCATTAAAAAAAAAAAGGTCAGGTATATAAATAATTGAGCCGTCGTTGCAATCTTTCTTATTAAAATATATTTTGTTACTTATCGTATTGTAAATGGTGAAAAGTTATACAGAAAACGACAATAAAAATACGTATAGTATCATAGAATACCTACACAGCAATCTGCAGCCAGTAACGTTATAGATAATATGAAGTACAATACATAAAATGGGTTCGACTTAATCCTGTTAATGACACTTCGATTATGGACAATAAGCGAATATAATATACGAGGTTATCCACAAACATGTTCACCATCATTATGTATTTATATTATAATACGTTTATTAAAATTTAAAATTGTATCGACAGCTAACTACTAAAAGTAATAATTAAATAATAAAGTACTTAAATGCCAAAACTTCCTTTCAGCAGGAAATATTTGATGAAAATTTTGAAGTTGGTGTCATACATTGATACAAATTATTGTATAATTTTAATGGAAAAAAAATGTCAAGACATTGGCTGAGTGCCTTGTATCAAAAAAAAAAAATATATTACCCACCGAAATTTAATTTAAGAACATAAAGTCGTTATTATTCTTGAATTATAGTAACTATTGGTTGAACATAATATATTTTACATGTCCATTGTCCATACATATGAGTACTTCATAATTTTTTTTGTGAAATTTAAAAATGTATTTTATTTTATATGATATTACATGGTTCACGATAAAATAATCACCCCATCGTTAAATCTACCGATAGAATATATAGATAGAATATAATATTATTATAATTCGTATTTTTCATGTTGATATAATATATATTTATATGTAAAATGCCCTTGACGCAGAAACGCCTCTGGTTGGCAGGTAAGTGGTAAATGAACAAGTATATATCAACTATGCCAATATTTACATTCTAGCCAATATACGGGACCCTCAGGAAATATGCCGGTCAGGAATCGCTCGCGCATCCTTCGTTCCTTCCGGCTTTCCGTTCAGTTTTGAAAACTTTATTTTTCTCGTTCACCAAAAATTATAGAGAGAATTCGATCCAAAAGTCTCGTGAGACGTGGTTTTCTATATAACTGTACAGCGTACGATTTACTATGAGCTTGTAATGTCTTATATTATTATTTTTTTAGTTTCAAAAAAAAAAAAAAAAAAACGTCGAATATTATTGCACGCTCGTCCAAAGTAATTTCAAACATTCTATACGATAGGATGATAGATATTTTAATTTGATTTTATCTCGTACAGAACGACTGTGATGGTTTATCGATCAACCACAGCTAGTTTTGAAAATTAGTGTCTGCTATAGGTCTGATATATTTATACATTTAACGGTTAATATTTAATTTGAAAATTATTATAATAATAATAATAACTACGCTAATGAAATACATAAATACAAGCACGGTAAGCTCAGACTTTATCTAAACAAAAAGTACCTATAAACATTTTTTTTTTATACATACAAAAAAAAACATAACAATTATGACCTAACACGCTATAATAGTACCGGTAAATGTATTTTATATAATATTTGATAAACGATAAGACCATGCAGGTGGCTGTCAGTATTGTAAGTTTTACTCAGCTATGTTTATTTTTTTTTTTAAATAAACTTTAATGATTCGTGTTATAGCACTGTTTTATTTAATTTGTTTGATACAAATTGAATGACAACTTAAATACATATTTTACAGGTACTTCGGATAAAACTTATTACTTTGAAATTGCCGTTTTGTCGTTTTTTTGGTTTGCTTAGAGAAATAACACGTTACATCAACCATATAGTAACACTGCAGGTTATAGAGAGAGGACTAATAATGTATATATATATATTATATACATGAAAACGTGACAACATGGTATTTTGTAGAATTTATTTCAGTATTATGTATTCTGTTCACGTTTTATCGTAGAAAAAAATTACCGATAATAATGTTTGAATTTCAAAATGAGTTTGTCAGGATGTCCACAAATGCCGTTTCTTTCCCTCCATTTGACCCTTTATCACTGTTAGAGCATAGCAGCTGGATTTTTTGGCGAAATGTATTTTTTATTCTTTAACATCGCACCAATCACCATCACGCATGGATAACTTATCAAGGAGACATTCCTTCAAAATAGTCATAGAGGAAATATACTGTATACAGGCATATATTATAGTAACTATATAAGGTTATGTATGGTGACAAATAAAAATTGCAACCTGCCAAAAAAAAAAAAAAAAATAACTAAATAAAAAACGGTAACTGTATTCGATATATATATTTTTTTAATTTGAATTATAAGTGGCCTTTCGAGAACCCAATCAAAGTTTTACAGTACACATAATAAAGTATGTCTCTCTTTTACACACACATGCACACACATATACACTCTCTCTCTATCACTGTCCGTCTAAAAAACAAAAAAAATCCATCTATATATAATATATATATACTAGTGAACACTCGATTCAACACACTTGACCGGCCATTCAACTGAAAATGACTATTCGAATCGATTTGTCTTCTTAACGTTCTTGATTTTCTTTACTTTTTTTTCTTTTTTGTCAACTGTGAGAGATTTTTTTCACATTCTGAATGCCAGAACGCTTTTACGGAATTTTTTATTACCATCTACGAACGAAAATTCCTTACCTATTTAAAAATCTCGATCGATCTCGACCACACACGGTACACGCGTTATCCTAGCTTATGACTGTTCACCGTTCGTTTTAAATTGTTGACGTTTGATTTTTATTATTATTATTATTATTATACATTAGTTAAACGAACGTATAATTAAGTTTGAAAATCGTGTGTCATTGTTTTTTTTTTATTTTGTTAAATATTTTAAAGAGTTTTTATCTAAAGAGATTTCTACATTTTAAATGTTCATTTTCTCTGCGTATACACAACAAGACAGTCGTAAATTAACGAAGTACGTAGGAAATTGAAAAAAAAGTACTTAAAATGTCGAGTGATAAAAATCTCAGAGTCATTCACATCATACGTATGAGGATCAATGCATTACATGTTATGGTTTATTTTTATAAATACTAGCGTACAGTCGATAAAATATATTTCAATCAATTAAAAATACCTCATTGAAAATATTACTGATTTTTATATCTCTCTTATTCTAATACTCGCATTTAAGTTATAGGGTACATCTCTGTAAAAAATCATTTATTTTTAGAGACAAAATTATATACGTTTTAATTTTTTTCTAAATACAAATAAAGCTTTTTAGTTGGTATAAAACATTAGTACAATGTTTTAAAATGTTTTGTTTGACTATTGGAATTCACTTATTTCAATTGCATTATGTACCTATTTATGCTATAAATATCTATTTTATTTCCTTTCTATTAAAACTTAGCAAATGTTTACAAAAATATTTCAGTTTCTATATAAGTTTTAGTTATTTAACATGAACTTTAAGATTTGTTTTAAATTGGCAATATATACTACATTAAAAATACAATAATTTCAAAAAGTATCACAACAGAGCTGTACATAATAATAATACCAAATGTATTGACTAGAATTTAGGGACATCATTCTCTACTATTAAAAATTTCAAAGTTACATTTCAACATTGATAAGGTACGTAAATGTATAAGTATATATATAAGTACTCTTAGACATTATAATACACAATATACCTATATATACTATACATGCGGAGATATTTAGTTAATTGCATTAATCAAATCACAAAATTTCACAACTACCTACATCATATAGATATACACTGTATACACAACATGATTAAAGTAAAAACTGGATTAGAATAAGAAAGTTTTCTTGTGCCGTTAAGATGAGATGTATTATTATAAATAATATCATCGCAGAAGGTAGCTTATGTTCCTTTAATCAGTACAAATGAAGTTCTGAGCATATACAATTCGACAAAATGTTTTTTTTTACATAGTCATTTTCGTTGTTCATTGAATTCTCCTCATAACGACCAAAATTGTACAACATGTGTAAGTAAATAATTGCATTCGACTTCTACCACATATGATATAAATTATTATAGTTATAAGAAAAATTACAACCATAGTACCTATTGTATTATATTATATTTGTGTGTGTACTTCAACATCAAAAAATATACATTGAAATAAATAGAGTTATAGCATAAAAATAATAAGGTTTTTTAATAATATCCAATTTTATGATGTGGGTGTATTACATGGGATAGCACTAGAAAAAAAAAATAATGTAATAACTTATGAAAATAACAACCCTTGAGGCAAGATGAGTACATGAGGTTAAATGGATTCCTTTATGATAATATATATTATAAATGATTAAAACTTAAAAAAAACGAGTTTAGAATTCGTTATGATGTTAAAGTTTGATAATTGTTGATAAGAAATTAGAAAAAATTGTTTAATATCAGTGTTATTATATCTTGATCTTTCCATTTATTAAACATTTTTACTCTATTTTAAGATCAGAATAAAAAAACTAAAAAACCTATTTTAGTATATTATTAAAAAAAAACATAAAAATAACACTACAAACAGTATAGTTACTAAGACCGAATACATTTAATGGAAAAATAGACAAGAAAGTCTTAGGTTAAGAAATTAGAACAAATGATTCGCCCAAATAATAGTTTAAAAATATGTAATTATATAGTTTAATCCTTCATAGATTAGCTTATATATATAAATAACGAAGTAGTAGTTCTATTAATTAATTGCATAGTATGTGTTATTATTATGGTTCGCATGGAAATAGGCCGGAAACATATAAATAAAAAATATATTAAATTATAAAGATCCAACGACATAACGTGCAATATAATATGTTATGCAATATTATTTGCACCTTTAACCTCCTCTTCGAGTTTCGCATGTCGAATAGCTATCTAAACCGAAAATCCCCCAGTCATCAATTCGAGTCCGCTACCGCCATTTTGCAGACTAATAATACGTCTCGGCGATGTTAGGGGAAAATTATATTTATACCTAATATAATAATAATAATAATAATAATAATAATAGCTTATAACAATAATAGTATGAAATATTGCTAATTATTATTAAAACGATATCACAACGCAACAAAATAGCATTACGTTTTGATTGACGATGGTAATAATATTTTTGTCGACGATCTTTATCTGTTTTTAGTGTTTTCACTACCTACACATAATATGTATGGCAACTGTGACGTACCATACTACCATATTACAATAATATATATAATATTATGGTATCGCTAGTATCGTTGGTACCTATATACTACTATCTACTGTTTTATAAATAGCTGTTCGTTATCACTTCTTTGTAGTGTTTCGGTAACTATTCGAATCGTAAATACACGTCATTGTTGTCCACTGTAATAATAATATTATCAGACCATCAAGAAGTTCTCAAAATAAAGCAATATACGAATATAATTGAAAATAAATAAATGTTACCTATATAGGTATTATTAATGTTCTTTGTTATGTGTAAATAATATGGTTTCTATTAAGGTAAAGAAAAGTAAAGAAAACAAAAGAAATAAGTCGTCGAGATAGAACATTTTACAATAATAACAAATAACGAAGTGGATATTGTATAAAATTGTATAATATACAATATTATGTATATAAATATAATTTCCTTGATCAGAATTGGTTTATTTTTCAATCTAACTTATACACCACCTATAAGATTTTCAATTGTTAGAACGTAACCAATAACCATGTTCAAATAATTATATATATTACTGGTTTTTTTTTTTAAGTGTTAATGTTTAATGATCAATATTATTTCCATTTTTTCTACGTCATACTTGTTTTTTTAAAGTCTACTGGCATCACTAGCGACACGGTTTTGTTCGTTTTACTAATACATAAAACCAGTTAAAATTATTTACTGATTTTATCTTGTATAATTATCTAACTTACTATATGCTATAATTGACTGTTTTACGTTATTTTTATACGAAAATTCGCTATAAAAAAATACTAAAAACATTGGACTGTATTCGAAAAAAAAATAATTAGATCGATATTATTAGCTATAATATGTCTTATTACAGAAAAAAACATATATTTATGATTTAAGTGGGTTTTTTGGTTGTAAACACTGAAATAAAGATTTGTTTGTCATTTATGTTATATATTTGAATCATTTTTTTTTATAACTTGTTATTATCATTAGTATTATCTTTGTTAATCCATATTTACTCAGCAACTTGTGTATGTAAAACATTAACACTTAAATTATATTATTATAAGCTAATGAGTTCCTTTATTTATTAAAAATGTCATCAAACGAAAATAGTTTGAATTTTGCTTGTAACAAATCATTTCTTGAAAATTGTTACAATTGTATCCAGCTCCCTCCAAATATAAATTATTGAAAAATAGCTTAAAAAATAAATTACTCACGTTTCATAAATTTAAATAGAAACATAATAGTTTTATTAATCTATAGAATAGAAGTAAACCAAATTCAAGCAAAGTAAAACTGAAAAATCTCGTCACTTATGATTTTTCGATAAAAATGTTAAATTACATTTTATCATATCGTAACCTCCAATATTTATAAAACACATTTTTTGTCATCCGTATTATAGTCGATAAGTATACACTTTGATGGGATTTTAAATTTCGATTGATGACATAAAACTAGCTAGTCTACGTATGAATACATGAAGTACCGTATGTGAATTGGTAATGTTTCCAAGAAAGTTTTATTTTTTCAAGCGGTAAATTCGATTTCTGAGTTTACTTCTGTGTGATTCTTCACTGAGTTTGGAGAAAAAAAGAAAATTACAAGATAAAGTTAACATACTACGATGGTATAATATGTACACGAAAGCCAAGAACCATTCAATTTAATACGAAGAATTCATTAGGAACATTTTTTAGACGGTGATAAAGAGCCTTATATAATTGAGTCTTCAAACGAATAAAACTTTATAAAGCTTCGTTATTTATCAATTAAAACAACTTGACCGTTGAAAATCAAAGATAATTAAAAACAAAAATCGATTATCTGTTCTAAGTGTCTATTTTAATAATTAGGTATTTTTATACTATTGCATATGAAATAGTATTATGCTATTCATACCTAAATGATTAAAACAAAAAAAAAGTCATCACGATTAACTTATAACGTACTAATTACTCAAGTTTTTTGTTGAAATACAGACTATAAAAATAATAAGAAAGCTATTTGGTGATCAAGCTAAACGCTTAATTATTTAAATTAATTTATTACTAATTAGTTTTCAGAAATAAAGTTATAATTTCCATAAATACATATAAATGTAAAACATGTTATAGATATAATATATAAAAACATGAATCGATTGCGATTAACTAAATATTTATTATAAAAACAATTTGGGCAAATAGTGGCAAATTGAAAATTGTATATTGTTTAAAAAAAAAAATCAAGTGTTACTTAATTCAATAAGTCTAAACATTAAATAATGAGATTCTGAAAATAATGAAGCAGTATATATTCTAAAAACTGTTATTTTCAGGTATCGAAAAACAATAATAATTTGTTATCAAATAGTTTCTCTCTAGTGACCACCGACCATACTTTGTACACATAGGTACTGTGACATTATTTAACCAAATTATTAAACAAGCACGTAAAATGCACACTGTTAATCAATCATAAAACCGAAGCGTAATAATGGAAAATTATAAACTAATAATTACGATGATTTTTCGCAGTGCACACATTGAGAGCGACGTTTCCCCCGACCGTGTTTAATATTTAAATCCAATCAAATTTATTATCATCTACTCGGCTGCGCTCGTGTATTATAATATTATTGCCATACCAAAATGGAATTTGCTTATTTTTCATGTCGTCTGCGCCATCGGTGTGCTGTATGACCAGCAATAGGTACTATACTACACCACCGCTACCGTATACCACACAACGATAATGATATTAACGTGAAAATCGATCGCCAAGCGACTATTATACTATTATACTACCATAACTAAATCGAAAGAGTTCCTCACACACACACACAAACAAATTTTATGCCAGTAAAAAAGTGTTTGGAAAATGACAAAAATATAGTACATTAACACTTCGTGTTGTGACGCGTGTATAGGAAACATTCCCAAAAAAATAAAACATGCATATTTAAGAATTTATCGGTAATATAGTTTATTTTCTATATCGAGAACTATTTTTGTTTGGATTTTGATCAATCAGTTTTTATATACCTACATTTTTGTTTTTAATGAAAAAACTTTTTCTCTTAAAAAAAATATTTATGTTATATTCTATATATATATATAGACCAAAATGTGTAGTGCAGAAAATAATTTATAGAGAATAGATATCGTTTTTTAGTTTTTATTTTTTTTATATTTTAGTACAGAGAAATTTAATATTAAATCAATAACTATTACTATACACTTTTACTAATTACTAAATAATGATAGTGATTTTATGTTTGAATTAGCAATAATTCGATTAAATGACTTGGTGGGGTGTCATCAATGCACTTCCATTATGATTAAAATTTCTAGACTATTCTTTCGTTTTTAAATATCTGGAATTTACCAGGAAATTTCGCTATAATACATTATTATGTTCAACAGTATGTCAGTGAACAAACAAAATCTGCAACACCGTTCAGTCAAATCAATTATTGAACGTAAATTAATAAATAGAATAGTATGCCAAAGGTTTCGCACCATACTATCATCATATATTATGCAAATCGTGCGTGAGCACTATCTTTACATTAATGCATATATTATCATAATCACCAAATTGTGTATATTGTAATATTGCATGATGCATTGATCGGAAAGTACGAAAATAATTGGATGGGTTAGTAATACGTAATATTTAAAGAGCATAATGTGGTCGTGAGTCATTCTTAATTAGCTTCGCGACGTTTAATGTAAACCATCCATTTTAAATCGTACATAATTAAACACCTAGTGAGTAGTGATTACTATATATTATTATAACGATTGTTATCATCACAAAAACTTGATAAAGTTCTACCAGCATAGACATTAAATTTCGATGTGAAAAACATAAGACTCTTAGACATAATGACCAATAACTAAGTTATACTACCAAACGTCCACCGAAATACCTACCTCTAGAATGACTGACAGAAAATATAAAGTACCTAAACCGTATATGGTCCCTAATGGATTTTTATAATATTACTAAACAAATTTACTTCACTCTGATAGAATTCGGAGCATACTTTTATACAAGTTTAATAATGTTTTTTAATTATTTACTTTTGAAAGTTAACAGATATATATATTTCAAACGTTTCAAACATTTTATCTTCGTGAGTAATTCGTTGAAATTGTAAAAGCGCACAAATTGATGTAAAGTAAACTTGTTTATGAATCCATACAAATTCATTAAAATCAAACCACTGGAATCACAATAATAAAATAATATCTTTGCGCGTAAAATTATAATGCGCATATTATACAATGTACCCAATGCGAGCAATTATCATAATATCATGGTCGACACACATTAAAATGATCATTTTTTTGCTGTTTATATATGACTAAATTTTTAATATATAACTCTTTAAAAATGATTGCTTACATATTTTATAAAAAATATCATTGCTTTTAGGAGTATCTGAATCATAATTATTTTAGTTTAAAACATATATTTATAAAATTAATTATATATGCAAGTAATGATTGTTATTGTATGTAATAGGATCATAATTGTGTAGTTCGACTACATAATAATAATAACAAAACGATAGAAAATCAGCATATTATTTACTTCAAGAACCAAAATATAGTATAATGATTGTGGTGTGATGTATCCTCGCCGCTAAATTAAATTAAATTTTATAATATCTTTATTATGTTAATCAGGTCTGATTACTTTTCTGATAAAGTGGTTATATATTTTTTCACGAATTATTGTTTCGGTTGTAATAGTGTAGTATGTAATAATGTGAATTTTATTTTGCTTTTCAAAATTCCATTGCTATCGTTATGAATATTATGATATTTTTGTTATTCGGTCAATTGTCAAAAATGTGGAAAGTGCTGTTTTGTTATTAAAGTTGCAAATAGTTGCAAATCGTGTACAAACAATGTCATCAAATTCATAATAATTTTCAAAATATTGCTTCATATTTACTAGTATACATTTATACTATATGCTCATTAAATATTTTTAAACTATATATAATTTATTTTAAACATAATATTTCCTAATAATAAACTAGTTAATAAATTAATAAATATATAGATATTTTTAATTTAATTACAGATTATTGGTATAACCGAACTTTATTGGAACAAAATGCCACACGATATGTATCGTAAGTACAACATAAAAACGGAGTTTACAGTACTATAATATATAAGCTACATCGTTCGAGTTATTTTATAATTATGACACATTCCAACATATTCCTACAATCCACCATCGTTATAGGTAGATATTAAATTAATTTTCGACTGCGTATAATTGCTGCAGCATAGTAAAAATATTAAAGTCGATTATTCCACCGGGGCGAGCCCGTACAATAGGTTGTCAAATTCCAGCTGTGTCATTTGATGTCCTTTGGTATTTTAATAAATATTACACAGCCGTTAGAAATTCTAAACGGGCGGCTTCTTCTTCGACATCTGGTCTGTTTGGCGAGCAAAGCTCAATGCGGTGAAATAGCGCTGCGCAGCATCAGTTGTAGTATTAATATATTATATATTTATATATATAGTATAGTAGTTGTGAAATATATTGATGGCAAACGGATATTGAAAAATATAATAATGGCAAAATTTCTCCGTCGACACCACCACCGCCACCAAATGCCCATGCCACACCACGACTTCCACTCGAGAGAAAAAAATAAAAATAATGATAAATGAACAGAGCGCGCAGACGACGTGCAGAGAGTGAAAAAAAATAACCAAACAGTTTTTATTTTATTTTTTATTTTTTAAATAACATAGGGCAACGAATTCATATAATATATATATACATATTATGCTGAGGATTTTCGAACAGAACACATTTCGAATTGTACGCCGTGCGTTATATATGTTGTGTGTGTGTATGTGTACTCGTATAATTTTTTTTTACTCTAAAAGTCCAACAAGTCGCGTCTTCCCAACCACCACACACCGACTTGCACTCACCCCACTTAACCACGTCTACCGTTATCCCGGAGTTTATCATTTTTCATTTTCCACTCACTCTGATGATATATATATATATTATGTACATGCACCACACCCGAAGCCACACAATGTCGATATGTATATAGACTACAGAGATACATAATATAGATCGCAACGCCGGTGGCGGCAGTTATCTCTCCCTACCATTCGAGAGCCACAGTCACCGTAGGGATATTTATATACATACAAACACATATATTATAAATATATATGTATGTATGCTAAACACACTTACATAAACATATATAAAGGTAGTCGTATTTATGTGCGTATATATAATATATACATAAATAGATAGAGAATAAAGTGTGAGGGCGAAAGAAAGAGAGAGAGCCGTGCTAAGTTAGCTGACAAAGCTACTTATGTCCGTATATCTAGTACGTATACCTATATTATGTAAGCTTTAAATACGTATAATAATTATGAAGTGCCGGCCTTACCCTTCCACTCGTTTCAGTTCTTGAACTACGTATATAGGCATAATATACGTATATGGGCGCCACTCTCTACAATAAAATTAATATTTCTATACTACCGCGATCCTCTATATGCGACTTATACTCAGTACATCCCTTGTTAGACCTGTAATGTATACCAATGTATATGTGTAAATATACTATATATTTACACATACATCATAGATACGATAAGGTATCTTTGTATAATGTATATACATATGAACATTCGAGTGCACGATATACGTATACCGTTTATTATTATATGCATATAATGCGCCGTCACACCCGGGGTGTTGGGCCGTGGAACACGACATTTCCATCAACTTAATCCCTTGTCTGCTGCTCACTGTTTGAGCGTCTATAAGTACGCGAGGTCTATATAATAATACATTAACTATATAAATCCACGATCTACGCGCCTCCTGCACACTGCCGGCAAACTATCACCACCATCACCAGCTTTAGTCGAGCCCTCCCGTGGGAGAGATAATCTTCATGGCCGAAGGGGTTTTAAGTAACAATTTTTTATTTTACCCTCGTTTTTGTTTTTCTGATACCCCGCTAGGCAACATGCTGCATTTACGATATTGCTAAATGATAAGTGTATGAACAATGAATTATTGAAATTTTTAAATATAACTAAGACCGTATTTTCGAATAATAAATATTTTTTTACCATTTACAGGATGTATCCGTGAAATAAAAATTGTTATCTTTAAATAAGAACTCTCCTTTTTTCACCAGATAATTTTTTTAAAAATTTCTATGCATCTATTTCAATCAAAATTTGAACGAATAGTTTTAGGGTGTTTAAATATTATGCACAAATTATAACAGGTATAGCAAATATGGTATACCAATTTGAACATTATAGAAATATCAGCAATTATAGCATTTTATTATTTATATAAAAAAAAAAAATCCAATCACTAGAAATCTTACGTTTAATATTAAATAATTTATTCTATATTTTAAACATTTTTAAAGACTATAATCATTTAATAACTTAGTCGGATGCTCATTAGAATTTAATTTAGATTTATTAATATTTAAAATAATAATAATAATAATAACTATTTAACAATTAAAAGTAAAAAAGATAAGTAGTCGATACCGCTCTAGTTTACATTAAGTGGTCATTAGATCACTATTACAGGTGTATTAAATTTGAATTCAATAATATATCATTATATGTACGAAAAAAAATTTCGAGTGAAAAGGGACTAATAGCATAATATCATGTTTTTTAATAAAACTATTTAAGCCGTTTATTTTACTGGTGGTATTATACTTGTAAGTAAATATATTTTTTTCTAAAAATATTGCATATATTATTAATTAGTAAATAAGAACATTTAATAATATATTTTTTTAAATACAACAAAACGGAAAAAATGGATTTATAGTACCTATCTACCTATAAATTAATAATATTTTTAAATAAATAAAAAATGTTATTACGTATAGTAAAATATTCATAAGCATATAAAATACGTCATAACAATTTAATATGTCATGAATAATATTTTTAAATCATCAAAATCGGAACTTAAAATATCTATAAAAAATAATTGTCTATACACATTATTTTTATATTTTACTGTTTCAGTATAAACTACTTATGAAGAATCTTGAATTCAAAATTATAATTCAAAATTTAGGTATATAAAAAAAAATTAACTGCACAACATTTAAAATTTTAACTGCAAATATTATTGTCATAGTTTATTCTACCTAATAGCTTATAATTAAAAATAAATAAATGAGCTGGGTACAAATATTGTAAATGTTAATTAATTATTATTTTTATGCTATTTTTTACAATTTTGAAAAAAAATTTCAATAAAATTCTTACTTCAAATGCATATGAAAAAAATACATGCCAATTTATTTGAATAATTTTATACAGATGTAAAAATAACTTTTGTAGAGTCTTTTATTAAATTTTCAAATTAAAAATTTTTAATCGACATTCATAAAAAAATTTAAAATGTTTTATGTCTATATAAACATCAAAAATATCAAAAATAGCGGAAATATTTTGAAAACGTTATCATAAACAAAAAACGATACTTAAAAATTTCAAAAAATCCAATCATCACAGTTATTTACAGTTATAAACAGTCATACAGTTATTTTTTATTCATTTTCGAGTTGTATAAAAAAAGCAAAATCAAATTTTTTATTTATTCTTCCCGATTATACAAAATAAGTACTAAGAATTTTTAAATTTGACTTCTAATAGTATTATTATAAGCTACAGATTCAATTTTAAATACAAAACTACTCTCTTTTTGAAAATTTAAGCATTTTATCGACAACTATTTATGTACTCATCGCACAAAATAATGCACATCATGATATCATCAATAAATTTACCGCTCCGCTCAAAATCTAAAATGGGAGTTTTGTTTTTGAAAAATAGATATTTCATGTGTAAAAACCTATAAAATCCATTAAAATGATACAAAGAGTATCAATTATTCAAAAATAAAATGTCTTTTTTAATAAATTTAAAAAAACCGAAAACCACTTTTTGATTATAAAGACGAACAGTAGGAATACTTGGTAAACATCTCTAAATATTTAGTAGAAGAAGTTTAATAATAATTGTATTGATAGTTTGTAAGGGAATACCTCGAATGTAAAAAACAAAATCAAAAATTCATTGTGCACTGTATTATGTCAATATTGTAGCAAATTGATAATATTTATGTGTTACTGTACATCTAGTAAATTCAAAACTACTAATTGAGAAAATAAGTAATAAATTATTACTTTCCTTTATTGTTAAAAATATAATAATATGTTATACGTATTTATATATATACTTTATTAGGAACTAGACTTGATTGTTTTCCGATATTAATTTTCTGTTTATTTATTGTTAATTACATTTGAACCATTTGAAGCTAACCATTTTAATAAAATAATAAAAATATTATTAATATTTTTCAAGTAATTTGTTTTTAATGACAGTATCAGTTATCGAAGCTTTATTTTTCCGGTCCCTTAAAATATGTCATTACGAACATTTTCGACTGTATCATTAACATAATACATCGTCAACTCAGAAATGAAATATTATAATGTTCCGGATAGAGCTGACCTAATCGCCGATCGATGATAATAAAAATATATTATAAATTATGCGTATTGATATTATGTTTATATATTATAATCATATAATACAAAATCACGAGTGCTTTTAATTCAAAGCTATAATAAGTTCATTTTCCCATAACCCAATACCATTTGTGAAGCGAAAACCATATAAAATAATAATGATAATAATAATACAAAAACATATATTATACTGTACATCGACCACATCCAATTTCAGTTAACTTCCGATTTTTCTTTTATATTATCATTAAATTATACACAAACTGTAAAAGTAATAGTACTTTGAGGTTATTGTAATATTATTATTGAGTGAAAACGTTTCAATCGTTAAACATCGAAATTAAATTATAAACTTAAAAGTTTAAATACCTAACTACTATATTTATAGTCAGTACCGTACCGACTATACTAAGTACACAACTATACGCGTGTTGTTACTTGTTGAACAGTTAACGCACGCAATATCAGTCATCGATTCGTGTAATACGCGTGCCGTGACATTATGTTTATTATTATGTCATTATTCAATGACTTGAACGTTTTAACTTATTCGTTAACGATCAACTACAAGACCCGATGACCGTTTGAGTGCATGTTTTAAGTGGGGTTTATTAAATTAAGTGCATTTTGGTATTTGACAGTATAATATTATCGTATATGTAATCTAACCTAATCTACGAGCATGCGATGGAATATCATAAACAATTATGATATTCTGATTCTAATATTATAAAATTATAAAAATGATTATCATAAAAAGTATTATAGAAAACTTTCATTACAATAATAGAATACTATTTTATTACCTACATATTTATTATAAAATCAATATCGAATGATACAATGTAGTATATTTTTTCAGATTTCATCGAATAATATTACTTTCACAGATTCACATAAACGCCGATTAAGTCATAATTATATATGCTGTAATACAATATACAAGGTACGTTAACTTTATACAATTTGAAAATAACAATATACACCAATAACCACTATGATGGTATAAACCATCGATGACATCCATTAGATATATATTTGGATGATTTTCAAACACCAGGTGCAAACGTGCGTAAAATGTTTTAGGTTCCGCACGTGTGTACTTGTATGTAACGCATGGACTATCCATAAATGAAAATTAGAAAATTAATAAATTAATTTTGCTAGACATTTACGTTATGACCGCATTGTTACTTTATGGTCGCAAGGGACATTATCCAAAAAGTAATTACGTAATCGATCGTTAAAAGGATTTCGGGGTGGAAACAAAACCCTGAGCCACTAAAAATAACGTCATTATCACTTATTTGAAAATAAAATCGCGACCTTGTTCTAATTACATTCATTAACTATATAAAAACGTGTGACTATATATGTTTGAAATTATATGAACAGGTTTTATTGGTTTTTATAATTTTTAGTATTATTAATTTATAATAGAGAAACACCTTTTTTCTATTATAAATGTTACCTTTAGATCATTAGACGATTTTTAAAGTGAATTTACGTGTTAATTTTTAAAATAAACTATGACCTAGGACTGTGTACACAAATCAATCGAAAAGTCTCAATTTTAGTATTCACCGAACACACCGATAATAATACTTTCAACAAGCAATAGTTTATTTTACGGTTCAAATAAATCGGCGGGCCAAGCCAATGGTGATAGGTGTACTAGCAATTACATTTTGATTTCGAATAAGTAGAATTTATTATACGGATAATATTTTAAATAAAACGAAAATGTTTCAGTGTTCTGTACACGCATTCTTTGAATGAAACATTTGAAACCGCAATTATTCAATAGTCCGATTTGACCTGCTATCGTATCTGATTATCGATGGCCAAAATAAAACGACGATCCATATGATAAATTATCTATACATTTTACAGACAAAATTTTTTTTATGATGATCTCAACGACTATATTATGAACAAAATAAATAAAGATTTGAAAACGAAATAAGCGTTGTTCGTGAATAGTAACTAGGAGGACGTTTAATAAAATATGTGATATTGAATGTAAGCCACCTTCGTCCTATCAACCGATATTATTATATTTGAATATTGACAAGTAAGAAAGATACAACAGGACATTTTGCTTTTTATTACAATTGGCGAATGACTATGTATTGTTCAGATCACGGTTATGATTCATTAAAATTCATGTTTTAAAATTGTTATAAAAATAATTGTTTACCAACCTTACGTAGCGTTTGGTCACTAAAAAGTTGAATCATCTTCTCTTTAAATTATCTTACCTACATAATACACTAAGATTAAAATAAATTAAAATAAAATCTTACATCATTGTAATTTAACTCAGTGATGAAATACACTTGGATACTACCTAAATGTAGAGTGGTTACTTATACTTAATCTCTCGTTACCGATTATATTTAAAAAGTACCGAAAATTTTTCGTTTTTACTCCTAAAATATACTAAATAGATTCACATTTATTACCAAAAGTCTCCGTAGAAAATAATGATATGGAACGATTTTTCAATTTTAGAAAGTATCTCCAGAGTAAGGTTCAGAGAGAGAAAAAAATTCTCACCGATGTATTTCACCTTTTTTATTTATCTGCCTCTAAACGACTTTATTTGCATTGTTTCAATAAAAATGTTGGACAGATATTATGTATAGCAGAGAATATAATATCATACATGATATTATTTAATATATATATATATATATATATATTATATTGTAGACAATGTTGGCTTCGACTGTTTGCGGATTGTCACCCAGAAACACACATCCACACATATATTACAAATATTATATGTATATATATATATATAAATAAACCAAAATCCCATTATACGTCTAAAACGCGTAAATCCAATTATTCCAGTGACCATCCCTCGTGATAAAGGATTCTATAATTAAAACACCCCGCACCTAAATGCGAGACGGTGCCCACATACCGACTGGGTTCACAAAAGCAATTAGTATTCTGCGTGCTCTATTATAATTTTTTTTTTTCACCTCCATTTTTCGTCCATTTGTCAACCCTAATTTGATCGGATATCGATTTTACCTCAGTCTGCTCTATACGTGTAATATACAACTCTATAACATAACTGTCATAATATTATTATTATTTAAATTCCGGCAGCGGCACCAGACCGTTTACCGTTATCAAGTGTGAGGCTTGTCGCTGATGTAGCATAATGACTATATCAATACTTTAATAAGTTGATCGTCATGGGATCTACTTGGGATATACTTCCACACATTTTTGATTTTCATACTTTTATGTTGTAAAATTAGCAGAAACACTATAGCTTATTCGTTTTGTTTATTCAATTTAACACAAAGTTATATTATATAATATAATATATATATATATATTTATATCCACTCCATGGTTCAATTAATGACAAACAGTTATGTTTATTTAAAATATTAAACGGTAACTGTCTTAAGGTTTAGATTTTTTTTTGTATACAATATACATAATATTATATAATAATACGTTAACTAAATACTGTATATACACTGCGAATGAAAGAGAAGGAAATCAATTCGGTTGCCATAAATTTGAGCCTTATCAATTATTTGAATACGTTTAAACTGAATGCTGCCACCGAAAACAACCTCTACTGTCTGACTCTACAATTCCGATTTACACGTTTAAAAAAGGTTGTGTATATATAAATATGAAGCCTATGTAATCGAGTGTGGTTACAGTATACGTAAATACACACACACACACATATATATATATTATATGTATACACATATACATGTCGGCAATCTTTTATAGCCCACTGCACACATAGTAGACACACGTGCTATTTATCTCTGTGCCACCTCTACACATCCCAGCAGCAGACCGCCTCCATCACATACCGTCCGCGTATATATAATGACGCATCGGTGGTGGCGGTATATCTGCAACCCCTCCGTGGACGAGATAACGCACGTACCCATCCCTGTGTTGTTATATTATGCAATAAACTCCGAGTATATATGTATACAAAATTATACTATAATGTTTTTCGGCGAGGAAAAGTGGTTGCGAAGGGCCTGCCACCGAGATGTCATTTTTTTTTTTCTTCAAAATACATTTTTGTATTATTTTCTATTCGTTTACACTACGCCCTCATGCCCTTCCCTTAAATAGATCTAGGGACTACGACGCCGAGTCACATAAAAGAGAAGTACACATAAAATTATAATACCGTCCTATTCTTCCCTCAATTTCATAAACATCATCGCTATACACGCAGACGACGATAACACGACAATATAATGATACAATACGTGTATATATATACACCGGCCATAATATATATTATACAGGATGTTCAACTGTATTTTTCGTCATCACACAACTATTATAAGTTAACACGCAACAAAATGAAAAAAATGCTATGACACACTCTGTATACTGCGACAATACTGTCCCATATTTAAAATACTATATGCGAACCGACTGCAGTCATCTATCCGATCGTCGTTCAATATGCATTCGCCACGACCCGACATTTACAACAATATACATTTACGACGAGAACTATTCACTATATTATTATACGCACACGCGCCCTGTAAAAACGTGCTATTGTTAAACATCACTATACGACATGCGGTTGACGACGTCATCATGAAAACGCCATTCGAAAAACGAAACTCAAGTGGTTAAATTTTCAGTTTTGAAATCAAAAATAGATTACCAGTGCTACATCATAATAATATATGAGTACAAATAGGGTTCAAAAATTAATAAAAAAAAAATCTTATACCGTATTACTAAATCCAAATTTACAATTATTACCTATTGTTTCCCGACTACATATATAGCAAAAATCGCATCAAGTAACAATAACACATGAGGGAGCCAAATAATAAAATGGATAGGTGATATTTTATCATCTTATCGTGTTCTAATCATTTTTCAATAATTGTCTCTTTTATACACCCGCAGGTCAGTTATTTAGTTTTTTTGTTCGGTGATCTATTTTTTTTATTACATTATATACCTATACTGCTATACCGGCTACTTATATACCGGAAATCGATCTGTTCGTCCTTTCAGTCGTTCGTTTGAACTATCTACAAAAAGAGTGTATGGCAATATTCTAAACGTTAACGAAAAGAACGTTATATTGCAAGAAATATCCAAATCCGGTCCAAAAAAAAAAAAAAAAAGAAAGAAAGAAAGACAAAGAGTGCGACGAAAAAAGGCATAAAATGCGTCTATGAACTGTGAAAATCGTTCATGAGAAAATATTCTCCGTCTTTTTGTTGGAAAATGAGAGTTCAGGTCAAAGTGGTTGGGTAAAGTTACCGGTGTATGCTTGTTCGTTTGACGAAAAAGTGTCTATAGAAATACCTTCATTGTTTACCATACTGCGCAATTTGTTAACTTTTTCGTTCACAGATTATAAATTCCAAATATAGTGAATTAATTGTTCTCATTAGGTTGAGAACAAATTTCAGGATGATGGTGGTTAAAGAACCCCGTACAACAAACTACAAGTCAATAGACTTAACGTCAAACCGATCAGTCGATACGCATGGATTGATTTGATTGTCAATCTTGTAACGATTGTAAGCCTCTGGTATCCGATGTGTAACTTTTATTATTTCGTACAATGCGTCAAAATAAAGAAGTGTGATTTTTTTCACACCTAATAACTACTTAAACTTAAGATTCACAATAAATCAAATGGAATTAAAAGATACGCGTTGCTAAAGGCTATATATCAGCTTGTGAACTGTGCAGACAACAATGATGATGATGATGAGGTACAGAATAAAAAAATAAATTAATGGTCCAAGCTATGGCAGTTACAAAAAAAAATAAAAATATGTAACTCATGTACACTTTCTATAAAAGCTAAAATCAAACGAGCTCGACAATTATAAAAAAACTGTCTACGTATGGAAAATCGTATTCATTTTATGAGTTATGAACCTTGCACGACAATTATTTATTGAGAAGCAAAATTCTGCTATGAGAGAATGTATTTGTACCTACGCGAAAACGTGCTGCAAAAATCTTAAGTATTTCAACCGACCGTGTCAAAATCGAAAAATAATCATTACGAATATTGTGGTAAAAAATAAAATCATGTGACGCGTATACTAAAAACCGCATACGAAGCCGATCGTGACGATCGCGATGGCGTAGTCATATACATAATATATATTATAGGTACATCGTGCAGAAGAAAAATTATGTTTCTAGAACAATAATATGCGCCGATATAATACGTTACGAAGGTTGAGCATTTGACACGATGGCCTGTTCCGTGTGTGTATAATGTAATAATATTATGTATATGGTATGTACGTAGTGTACACTATATACACATTTTATTGGAGCACGCGCCGAGCGAAACAAATGAATAAAATATGTCTTCTAAACACATTTAGCCTCGGATCCGACTGTGTGACATACCTACATATAAATATATTTACCCGTGAAAAGATAAAATGCATTCCCAACGCAGAACATATACAACGCCTGCATACTAAAATCCGTATCGTTTGCACATACAACCCTTATATCGGTGTGTAGAATATACGCGAGCAATCGTTTTTACCAGCAAAAATGTATAATATAATGTTTTTACGACGTTTTGTGATTGCCTACAGCGAACAGACACGGCTATAAAGGTGCCTACAGGCTAAAGATAAATACGGTCACAGATGAAACGCACAAAACAACAGTCACTACTGCTGCAGCGGCTTATACTCCGTCTATTTGCGATATCATGTACGCGTACAGTGCAGAAAATCATTTTTAACAAAGTTACGGAGACAAGAAAAAATGACCGATAATCATTAGATACAGCCGAAATAAAAAATACGATGATATCATATTATCTTAATTACGAAATTCTCGATACAACAATATTATAATTTGCTAAAAATTAGGTAAAGTGCATTTCCATTATATTAATTATTATAAACTATACGACTATAAATAATTTTATACTGATTGTTTAATATTTTGTCATACCTAGAAAAATATTTTCATCATAAACTTTCAATAATTATATGACCCATGATCGTTAAGGATAAAATATTGGTTCTAAACTTAATAAAAATAAACTCCATTAGATTTGTAAAGTCATTATAAGGACGTCATAAAAACCAATTTATAAAACAAAAGTTTTGCTGGGATCTTTAATTTTAGGTCATTAAACCCAGTATACAGCCCACAACCACCGATATCATTATAAACGTTTTCTACAGGATTATAAGTATATTATATTATTGTATAATGTAATACAACTTGAGTTTATATTTACGTAAATGCTTCAGCAATCCGAATTAGGAAGGTAGGTATATCCATATATTGTTATTATGACGTCGTGTTTTAATTCTTTTTCAAAATTATTTTTATCATACTCTACAAAAGTACGGTCGACGTGAAAAAAATATATAATTTAATATGTATATGTGTGTGTGCTGCGGAACTATTATTTATATAATATAATATATGTAGATACACTGACTGACCCCATGTGTTATGGTGGGGGGACAGAAATAGTTTATACGTAGCGTTTCCTGTCGACGAATTCCGCAGTCTATGTTTTTACGTTTTTTAAACGATCGAAAAACACGAAAACAAGAGCATTATAAATGCGCATTTGTTTTTTCACTCCCCTTACGCGCGTTATAATATATACACGTGCACACAACACAATACGACGCGCGTCCGTGTACTACGCGTTTCCTGCCAGAGAGGGCGGACACTCGGAAGGTAATACTTGAATAAATCTTCAGCCGAACGGGAGAGGAAAAATACGAAAAAAAAAACGCAAAAACAATCCTGCATATTGTTTTCCAGTATTCCAATACAGTAGGTATATATATCCGTGACCCGGAAAAAGGAGGGAAAAAAACACCCGGGCACACGGTTAATACCGTTGGCTTTTGTACAAGTGTTCGGCGGAAATTGAAGTCGTACATCATCCCCTCGTTCTGTCCACAAACCCCCTCCCACTCAACAGCTAGTAGAGTCGGGGCTACACCACGTTACGCTGCCGCCGACCACCCCTCGACCACGCTACTCCGTGGGCGGCCGCAGTCGCACCTTAATATTGGCTCATTTGAGTGCATTACTCTTAAATAAGGTATATACGCGTACTCGCCGCCCAACACTATACCTATATCTATACTCTTTAATTCGGTACGACGTTGTATTGAACATATATAATACTGCAGAGCGACGAGGGTGGTGATGGAGCCACATGCGGCGAGGAGAAGGTTTTTGGAGGGCAGTCGATTTCGGGATAATGTATATTATCTCTTAGGCATTCGTCTTCTCCCGTTTCCCTCGTACCTTTCTTTTCCATTTTAATCCATGCAATTTCTTATTCTTCTTATATATAGGTAATACGCGTTTGTAGGTATAATACAGCTTAATAAAAACGTATATATATATATATATGTATACTTTAACATAAATTATACACGTATAATACGACGTTGACAAGAACTAACGATTGAAAACGATAATATGGCTATCCGTACAAACTTTTCTCGTACGAAATGTTAATAAATAAAGAAATGTGAATGTTATTAAAACAATTAACAGTTACTAAAAACTCACTGGGATGGTAGAAATTTATATGAAATAATTTATATTAATAGAGACTAACAAATTCAACTTTTGGTAAAATACTAGATAATTGACAACTCACTATAATACATCTAACATTATAGTTTAAAATATGTATTATATATCTACAGTAAAAAAATTATAACTTACATTTTTTTTCTATCATACCAACAATTAATATCATATTTCATATAATCTACTCATAATAAAAGTTATACATAACATTTATTTATTAAAACAATATACTATTATTGTTTATTAGACTTAGACATTTTTTTTATTGATAAATTAAATAGCTTGATTAAATTTAAATCCTATATTCAGGATACAGAATGTCAACATTTTAATTTGTGTAATTTTTTTCCATTGTTTTAAAGTTTATGATTATTAGACTATATTATTTACACATTATCGGGGTTTTATTTTTCATTATTTAAATCATTTAACAGAAAAAAATGTTATTTTAAAAATGTAATTAAAATGCTTGTATCTATACAGTATATTATACTATACACATTATGTGTTTTCCCCAAGATACGCTTTGCGCTCCTTGCTTACGATAATAGTTATTTTTTCTTTTACAGGGTGAATCACTAAGCATGCTTACCCCATTTCATATAAGAGATAATGCATTATTTTAATTCTAGGTTTATACATTTTTAAAAATACTAAAACGCCATATTTTAATACTACTACTATAACTACTATATTGTTTTTCGGTTTAAGAAGCGTAATGCGGTGAATATTTTTTCGGTCTGTAATATTATTTTACTAACCAAAATAAATTGAACATTTGACTGCGCACTAGCGACAGTCAATTTGGTCTCTCCACGAGTGAACAATGAAAGTCAAACGTTGCTCTTTAAACCGAGTAGCTGTAATTCCGCGATAAACACGAAAGTACAGCTAGACGTGATGACGTACTGGCTTCTAGAAAACCTAGTCTACTGATTATGATAACGGCCCAAGAACTTCGTCGCCGTAAAGGGATTTTCGTAAAATAACTATTCAAGATCAATGAAGCGACTAATTCGGTCTATATAGTATATAATATTATTTTACTCGTGTATATAACATACTTATATACGGATACCGAAATAAGTTAGTATACCCCAATTTACTATTAAGTAGGTACTTAAGCTATTGAACAATTGTCAGAGTATAAAAATTAAAGTTAACGTACAATTCGTGTATCTAACCATATGAACGTACTTCTTTACAATAATAAATACTTTTTTATTATTATTCTATAGTAACTATAAACACGAAATTTTCTATATCGTTACATATAATATCTCATAATCATATCTAATAATTACAGTAACTACAAGCCACAGTAGTTAAATGCAATAAACAAAAATGTTCTTGTTTAATAACTCAGCCGACAAGTCTCCTTTTTTGGTTATACATCCTTTTTAGTTTTTATTCCTTCACACGCTTACTAATATAGTTTTCGTTTTTGTACGATAATGTGATTTTTAAACAACAATAGATTTATTATTCAGACAATTAAAATGCGTATAAACCACCAAATCATCAATAATTACATATTATTCCGTATACAATGTGTAAACGTTACCAACGTACAAAAACATGACTTTCCCTAAACATACGTTACCCAAAACACACATCATATATATGCCATTGGCTCATGATACGTGAAACTTAAAGATTTTAAAAAATAAAACACTCTAGTACTAATATACTATGGTCAAATCTGGGTAATTTAATGATTTATTTTAACTTGTTTAAGTTAATATACCTACATTGATAAGAAAACGATAAAAGTTAAATGTTAAAATGTTATAATTATTTAATTGTTAGTAAACTTAGTTTAGTTAAAAGTTAGTACAATATTTTTTTTTACTTTATTTTTTTGTTTTTCTTATAACAAAAATACTTATTGACTATTTTTGACTATCGTATTATGCCTGATAGCTATAAGTAATGCGTGTGTTTGAAAGTTTTAGTTTTCTAAAAATGTCCAATTTTAATATTACGTATTCATCTAAAATTATTGACGACAGTGCACGTAGTTAAAAATGACTTAATTATAGCTACAGAAACGTGCCTGACAATAATTTTCATGGCTTAACATAATTATATTTGAATGAATACCTTACCTTTAAATCGTAATGAAAAAATAAAACTCAATAACACGGAAAATGAGAATTTAAAGAACAAATATATTTCCGTTATGTAATAAGTACAATTGTATAACTAATTTAATCAAAATAAAATATCTTCTTTTAATGTTTTTTTTTTCACAGTAAGAAAAAGAAATATATAATAATAATTCTTATTTACTGTGAATTTCAAATTTAAATAAGGCCATCAATTTTAATTTTTACAAAAGAAAAGTAATTATATAATAAAAACGTTAGGCATATTATTATATTATGTATAATTTAATTCTACTTTCATTAAAGATAAAAAAAAATACTGTACCAACTCAATTTTTTATTCTTTGTCTTTGAATATGTTTTACAATTATATTTATTAGATTTGTTTCTAATACAAGGTTAAATTAAAAATCAAATCAAAATATTATTTAATATTAGATTCACAAATTTCAAAATCATTTGAATTATATTTATGATTAACATATATTAAGTAATCAATTTTATTGGATAAAATTATTTTCTAAATTGATTAAATTTAAAATTATACAAAATAGATATTGAATAATAAAGTTTTCTGAACTTATGATATCATATTAATATTATCCATGTTCTAAAATAAAACAAAATCAGTTTAAATAAAAATGGCTTTGCAAATATCTGTTGTTTCACATACATATACACATTATTATTTGCTTCAAAAGTCTAATAAAAGAATATTTTTATATTTTTAAACGCAATTATATTATACTATAGGTAGTAAAACATAAAAAATCAACTTACTAAACAAAAAATGTATTGACAAAACAAATAAATTTATAAAAGCTTCATTTTTTAATATCTACGTTAAACAATTAAATATTATTGTCAATACTACAACTATTAACAATCTTTTAATTGGAAATAATACATACTACCAAATATATTGTGAATCGAATCAGTTAAAATTAACTAACAGATGAATATAAATGAAAAACTAATTCAATTTTTTTTCTAGTTCCTGGTTAGAAAACTGGTTTTATTTTAAATTCCTGATTTCGTGTATAAAACTTGATTTAATTTTTTCAAGGTCAAGCTGTGTTCAAGTTCAAGCTCAACTATACTCGTTTGGATTTCTCGATAAGTATTTTTGTATAAAACAAGTAATATTTAAGGAGTAACGTTCAGCTTTTATTACATAAATTTCTTTATACCTTATCATTTATCAGTTAAATAAAAACCTACCGTTTAATCTCCACAAACAAAATATTGTACAATTTCGATTATTATTATTATTATCATTTATTATTCATATAATATTATTATATAGTTTTACGAGCCACTAAAAACCAAATAACTGAACATACATTATTTGTATTGTCCTTTCATAGTCGTATTTTAAATATTTCAACAACAAGTAAATGTTAAGTTTATATTACTAACATAGTCCATTTTCATTAATACTAAGAACTCGATTTATTCTGATTTACTTATTGAACGTATTGGTTCGATTGCTCTATATAAGTACTCAATTGTTAAAACGAAATAATTTCGATTATCATCATTAAATATCAATATAATAATCGTATTCTATATTCTACATTTAATTCTAACGCTAATTATTATTATAACTGAAAAATTTATAATACTATTAATCGCAATAAATTATCAATGTAAAAAAACTATAGTTGTGTGTATATTAATGAAAATAAAATTATATAGTATTATGTAATGGGCTAATATTTAATGATGCTGTGACATACATTTTAGCACGTGCCCCCCCCCCCTACGTTAAAAGAGCTGTACATTATGTCGGAGAATTATTGGTAAATGGAGCGAAAGAAAAACAGATCAAAGAAATTGGTACATAAAATAGTGTACACATTCTATCATGATAAGATGGATTTTGAGTTTAATAATTTACTGTCCCTTTTGTGAATAACCTTTAAGTCAGTTGAACGGAAATTGGAAACATTTTCCATTTCCATTTTCTCGGTGTACCAAATAGTATATAGTTTATGCCTAGAACTTAGAAGACAAAAGTTGAACCGTCCATAATCATATTAAGAATTATATGAATACATTACAACAATAAAAGACAAAGGATTGGTGATAATATGCGTATAGTAATGGTAGTACTTGATATAATAAAGGAGTGAGAGAAGAACTTAATAAATATTACATTTATTATTATTATTATTATTAACTTTTGTAAATGATAATAGTCAATAATATATTATGTTAATTTTCATTTATAATTTTACCGTAACTTTTTAACGGATTTTAATTTTCAAAGTATAATTAATTAAAATATTTAAAAATAATAGCGTTTGGTATTGGCAACTTATTATATATTATATATTAACTTCAGTATTTTATTCTACACGACTATTTCGATAATAATTTGAATCGGCAACTGGGACGGAAATGGTCCGCAATATGATTAGATCTCACAGGATAATAAAAAATTTAAATTTTTTTTGGAAACTGTGGCTATGAAGATTTCGGCACTGAAAAAATTATATAGCTACCTAACCTAACGGTGGTGATTGGAGAACAAAACAACCACACGAATTGCTACGTATAATTTATTCATTGTATATAGTCTCAACCATGGTCGGCCCATCTAAGTTTTCCATTAAGGTCAATATTACCCTCGTGGGAGGGGGTTACTTACTACTACCCACCCGATGATCTCGGTTAGTTTTTTCCTTCATATTTTCATTTTTATATTTATTTTTAATGCCATGCAAATTTGGGTCAAATACTCTTTGCTGAGGGAAGGCGTTTGTGAGGCGTGTTAATAAAAGATAAAGGGGTCATCGCAGCAGTATTCGGGTACAGATTCCTGTTTGGATAGATTGGCCGATGAGTGTTGGTAAGCAGTGAACGGGCGGGGTTCCGTGTCCCTGGTATTATGCAAAAACGACCCTCAAACGCTTTCATATTAATGATAATACAACTTTGGCCTGTTGATAACGATAATAATAATCATAAATATTCAGTGATGGCAGGACATAGGACGGTATATGTTTACTCTCTCTCTCTCTCTCTCTCTCTTTTGTCCATATACTAATCTAATTTGGGTAAAAGGTTTCATCTATGTATTTTGACAATCTATACTAACCCAATTTTCTATTTCAAATAAAGAAATAGAAATTGAGTAATTTAAATGTATTGAATTATTGAAGAAAAAAATCAATTTTTAATTTCACTAAAAATTCTGAAAAAAGTTTCTTATACAATATATTATAACATATAAGTATAATAATTTTCTATCGATGCCAACATAAAATATAACAAATACGCCGACATTTAATGTTTTACTTTCGTTCGCGGGATTAAGGAACCGAGCAAAGACTGCAATTGAGTTATTTATACAATTTATTTTTGGTTCAATTTGTGTTTTGTAATATATACACACCGACGATTATATCAACTTACGACCCGAAATGAGGATTGTGTGTGTTCATTGTTTGCTCAGGACTTTGGTCGAACTTAATAGTGACTTATTTGAAGGCGATAATGAACGTGAACAGGTTGTTGTTGATGTTTGCTGATCTAATGTGTCAATATATATCTACCTCCACCCAACTACCACTACCATCATCACAATTAAGGCACCTAGAGGTTAGCAGTTATATTAGTTATTTCGGATTTTGGTTTGTGAAGAAAAAAACCATTATATTATATGGATAATATAATATAGTATCTTATTTCCGTATCTCAAGAAAGTATAAAAAATTGACAACTAAATTTTTAATAATCGAAAATGTATTATCTATATGAAAAATATAGCTGCATAGTGCATATAGTTGACCATAATATTCACATATTTCATACAAACGCAATCAGTATAAATTATTGAAAAAAACAAAAGCGTAAATTTATAATGCAATATAATTTTCAATTTACGTGAAATGTGAGCCCTGAAAGAATAATTCCCGTTTCTTTGAAGGTGAAATCACGAGGAAAATAAAAATTAATTAAAGCAATTTTGTATAACATTAAATCATCAAATAATTTACAAGACCCAACTTACAGTTAGTATATGTAGTACTCATATGTACAATTTATAATAAAAAATGAAAAATAATTTCAGTTTACTCAAACTCAATAGTACAGTAGTTAAAAAAGTTCCGAAAATTCGAGATGAGTTTAAATAATACAGATGAATAAAATGTAATAAGAACACTACATTATTTTATTTTTTTATTTTAACTAAATTAATCAGCAATAATTAACTTTATCATTAATTGTAACATCCGAAACGATAACTGATTATTTGCTAGACGAAAAATAAATAATACGTGAATATTATTACTTTTAAATCATTTTTACTTGGCTTATGCTGCAACAACAGTTTTTTATAACAATAAAAAAGGAAAAAAAAGTAGATATGTTTTAAGTTACTCGGGGGATTTCGAGAGATGAAAAAAAAATACTTTATAACAAGTAAGTAACGAAATATTTTTTTCTCTGCAAGGAAATAATAAAATAAATAAAACTGTTGTACAACCACGTTTATTGGTAGCCAGGTAAATTTTGAATGTACGCATTACGTAATACGAACACATAAATACGATAACATTATTATACGTATAACCCTCTCATCGATGAATATAAATATAATATATGAGTATAATGTAATTTATATACATCCCTAGATTTTTTTGATCGATTCGTATCACACACTGTGTCAAGTATTATACATATGCGTTATGGACAACGCCGACGGTCATTATTGTCACTGAAGACGTAGTATGTATCAAAAAGAAAAAAAAAAGGAAAAAAGTTGACAGACCGTTTTCACGAGGATGGACGGAACAGGACTATATTACTGGCCTTTTATGCGAATCACGCATCATCACCCACTGTATCTTCTATTTTCAAATGACAAAAAACAAAATTCAAAACTATATGCAATATGCATAACGTTATTTATTTGAATTGCGTAAAATGCAATACATTTGGGTATTTAAAATCCAATATTATGATAGCTATAAATTATGGTTTCTTAAATTGGTTGACCTGAAAATAGCGGGTTAAATTCTCGGAAAGGATTTTAGACTGCATACAAATATGCGTATTAAAAAAAAAATAAAATGACGCCACTTGGTACACATAGCGGATGTAATACCCGTCGTCGCACAACCGAATAAATTTCAAACACCGAAAATACAATATGTCATATAGTAGAATATTTTATCATATCCTAGATACGACATCTCAGTGAATGCAAGACAATATTTGATTTGTAATATTTTCAAACTTAATATTTTCTACAGCAAACTATGTAAATACAACTTGAAATTTAATTCTTTATACTATTTTCTGTGACGTAATACTCCATGATTTATGATAAAAAAAAAATCACCCTGTATGCATATAAATATATTACATTATGACTGAGTACAGACGAGGGTGTACTCTGTACCAGTGGCAGAGGAGCATTGAAACTTTCGCAACTACCGACGAAAGACAATCGTGTAAAACGGTTTTTCGCGTTATTCCCGAACGTGTCGTAATTTGACATTTTCGCACGCGCAAAACCTCTTGTACCCGCTATTTCGGCACTATATAAGCTGTTTATACCTACGTATGTTTTTGGTTGAAAAAAAAATAAAGCACAAAACACTGAGTCACCTCGGACTAGAAAAGGCTGTGCAAGATTTAAATTACAGCAAAAACTTTGCTCGAAATATTTTATAATATTAATAATACTATAGTTAAATTCATACCGCAAAAGTTTATGGTTTCGAACTCACGCCCTTTAAAATTGTGTATTTTATGGTTTTACATACAAAATAACAAACTTGGAGTGATCAAATAATGAGCCTTGCCTTGACATAGCCTAAATCACAAAAATACTCTATAAATACAAAGTTATAGTTAATCATCAAAGGTATATGTTGCACTCGAATTACATAATTTATGATTAAGGAAAATCCACCTACGAGTCCAATTTTTTAATCTCATTATCATGGCTACTTATCTTCTATATTCTTTCCTACACAACATTTATTAACTCAAAAACCACCCATTAGTGTTTTATTTTAGATACATTTATTTTAGATACATCACAGTTTTTAAAAAAAATCGTCTGGTTATTAATTGAAAGTATAAAAGAATCATTTTATTATTTTTTTTTAAAAAAAAGATAATTCCGTTACTTCTTACGTAGTTCTTAAATGGTATAATAAATTTAAATATTTTAAAGTGTAGTCTAATAATATGTGTACATAGAATCCTATAAACCAGAATTCGAATATATTCATTATTAAAAGAAAAATACGATGAACCTAATTGGTAAATCACATTGCAATATACTAACATTTACGTATTAAGTAATTATAGAATTTCATCGGCTAAAAATGTCCTTATTGATATTATACAAATACAAGAAAATAACATATTAACGAGTTTGACACAGAAAACTCAATCAGACGGTAACCTAGCCCCTATTGAGTTTTTACCTCTCAGATCTCGGCAGACACAGTCTAATGGGGAACCATCGTTATGTTGAATTTTATTTTCAATTTATTTGAAGATTAAAAAGACATCAGCAGAAACGAACAGAGTGGATTGAAATAGGTACTACACTGGCGTGTGTTTGAGTAATCTCTTATTCCACAATAATAACACCTACATGCTCTTAGACGTCATCTCGGAAGAAAGGCGTAAATGATGTGACGAGACTCAAATACTTCTTATTCGTGGCAAAATGCATGAAAAATAATATATTATAGTCGATTACGGTATATACATATACCGTAGTTGATGCGTCTGACGTATTTGTCAACATGTTCACAAGCCAATATAATAAGTCACTGAATTTTTTTTACAATATGCTAAACTGAAATAAAGAATTGCCTATATAAGTCCGATTGGATTTTACCCTCAGATTACTATTTAAACATATGATTTGTATTTTATATCAATATTATTACTTTTATGGAAATTCGTTGAAATTAAATTATTTATTTATTACATATACATATACTTAACTCATAATATACAAATTAAACATGCTCAAACATTTTTGTTTACTTCGTTTTAATTATACATATAATAGTTCAATACATGTTCACATCGAAAATATTAATGGTAATAGCAACGATGGTGGATTGATATAATGGTTCTGCATACATATAATATTATAATATACCTATAATATAATTTATAGTTATATACATAATATAATATAAGTATGTTTATTAAGTACATAGGGTAATATACGATCATACGATCAGAGAAATATTTGTAAGGTTAATTAAAAATATATAGTTATTAAATTTTAATCGAATGTGGAAATAATAACACAGACAAAAAATTAAGATTTTAAATAATTGAAGAGACAAACTTCGTTACAATCAATTTACTTTAAGTCATTTTAAATATTATATAAATATTCTTTACATCGGGATGATGTAAAACCAACTTCATTGTAAGCTGTAAATTTGTAATTTAAGTGAAAATATAATTGTGGGTGTGTGTGTAATATAAAAAAAGATATAACCTTAGTATATTATACAATTTCTATAAGCATTAAAAGTAAAAGGAAGAAGTTAGAGTACATCCACAAATATTTGTTTATCGAGCATTCAAGAAGTTGCATGGTACGTTTTACAAGTGAAAAGTACCGATCAGTATCGAAATTAGAGCTAGATACGAGTCGACAAGTACGCGTATTGATACGTATAGAATTTTATTGTTCTTTTTGAAAATATTGATACTACTTTATAATAATAGAAATATTTCTTATAATATATTTCTATTATATTTCTATTGTAATACGATTGAACCGAGATACCGAATATACGGTCCAAACAAACTATAGCGGTTCTAGTAAAATTCTATTGTTTTTGTGGTGCAGGTTATGATGGTCAAATTCTGTCAAGAAAAATTAAACGCCACCGCCACGTATTCAATTCAAGTAATCAATAATGACCAATAGTTTATTTTAGTTAGATAATAATCATTAATTTAATGGACAGAGTATTAAATTTGTAATTTAAATTATAAAAATTATAAAAAAAAAGCTTTTATTCCAACTTAAGTTAATGTTTTCATCAACCAAATTCTAAATAAGTTAAGACATTTGAGAAATTTTTAAAATACACTTACATTTTGAATTAATAGTTTTTATACTAAAGTAGCATACCTATATTTAACAAGCTTAAAAAATAGTAAACAATTGTCCAAATTTATCCTAAATACAACTACTTGATCATGGAGAAAAAATTCACAAATCACAAACTATATTGTTTGTCGTTGGCAATGTCCACAAACCACGACGATTGGAGGAAATGAAAACATTAAATACTTGTCATAAATCCATTTACCGTTCCTGCCATACACAAACACAGTACACACACATATATGTCCTACATGATGACGTTCTACTTTTAAGGTTCTTATTTTTTTATAAGGTTAATCGTCCGCGTCTCTATATTATATGTGCGGAAGTCGACAGAAGACACGAACGGAAATAACGTGACGAGAGGAAAACGTTTTTCTATTTTTTCACAACCTAATGTGATAATATTATCATAGCAGTATTAAATGTGCTCGCAGCTATTCCTCGTTCCACCTAGCAATATATATATATAAATAATAATATATTATTATATAATATCTTTTACGCCATTATTCTCGCTGCCAGCACCCATTCGAAACTTAAACGCAATTTAATGCGACGAAATGGTAATAAAGTTTTATCCCGTAGGCTGCCGGCATTCGCTAGTGAAATCAAAAAGAAAAAAATCACGATTTATATGTACTTATATATATATATATATATTAGATAAAGAATGTATGTGTGTACACTGCGTATACAAATAGCTTACGGGCCCAAAAGTTCTAAAGTGCCGGATTTTTAGAAAAAAACAGTTTATTTACGAGTTCTGGTAAAAAAAAAATGACGAAAAGTAAAATCATAGACATTTCACTTAACCAACTTTTCAATTTATTGTTCTAAAAAGTACACCTTTTGGGTTATTGAATAATAATACACATACCTATTAATAAATTTTACAATACTAATAATTATAAATTGTAATATGAATATATGTAAAAATTTACGACATGATAGCTAAACAATAATGTTAAATTTGAATTTCTATGTTGAGATCTACATTTATGATAGACATAAATCGTCATACTAGCTCATTTTGTATATAAAAAATGTAATAGGAGAATTAATTTGATAGCAGTACGTTCAATAATGGCATATGTACTAACATACCTACATCTTCTCGAAAGAACCGATTCTCTGATTGGTTGGTGACAGAAAAATAATAGGTAATTATAATAATGCGAGTAACGCGAAATGATCAATTTGAAATGTTCAAAGCTTAAAAACTTCTACTGTAGCCTGTAGGTACTCAATAAAACTGACGAAAACCACAAGCAGTATGCGGATCCTAAAATTATTGAACCATATTATAGAATGAATCAAACAAGAGCACAAAATATAATATAATAACCGAATATTTTAAGATAAATTCCCTAATAAATCTCACAACAAACCCGAAAACTTTTAACGCTTTGTAACGTAATATCATATCAATACGAAAGTTAGGATCCAAAGAACAGTAAACCTAAAATCTAGATTGTTTACATTACTATCCTGTTGAAGTTCAGAATGAAAAATAATAATAAATAAATAGTACTGGATATACGCTAGGGTAATATTATAGTTATCATTTTAGGCCAAACCATACATTTTAAAATATTTGTAGTAAAAACCTAATATCTCCGATTCTTAAGGTATTTGACTAAAACTAAATGATCCAAATTGTCATTATGTTGCAATTGAAAATTTATTTTTTACAAAGAATTAACTCCTTTTTATGAAGCTTCATGCACTCATATCGTCAAGAAAACAAAGTATTCAACTATGATTTAAAACATGATAAACATTATAGACAAACAGCAATGGTACAAGTGGATACGAGCGACTCACGTGGAGTACACCAGATGACGCTAAAATTTAACGATTTGAACCATGAAAAGAGCACCAAAAAACATACTGAACTCAAATTATCTAAGAACTTATTAAAGTACGCCTGGATTCCGTGTAAATGGTATTAGTCTGTGACCTCTTTTTGAAGGATACACGCGATGACTAAACACTAAAATTCACACTGTTATAGAACAGCCTTATGAAATACCACGCCAATCCTATTAAACGGTAGATGAACCAGGAATGCAGTTTAAGATCAATATTGTTTCAAGTATTTTTGTGGTTCAAGATTTTTAAAAATCGGCATGTAATAAAAGACAAACGATTGAGTGGCTTACTGATTAGTGTAATACAAATATTATATATTATGTCTATACGTAGTTTTATAAAATTGTTTTGTTTATGCTGTAAATAAGTAGAAAATACTTTTTTTTTTAGTTTTGCTCACATTATGACGTATAAAAGTTAGGAAAGTTTGAATCATGTTATTGTATCAAAGCATATAATTTTGAAACTTTTATTTTGCATATTTTTAGTATATTTAAATGCTGATTTTTTATTACTTTAAACTTAAAGTTAATTCATTTTTTACATATTTTATGCAAAACAATTTGTTTGATTATGTGAAATATGATCACGAGTATATTATAAAAAAAACCTTCATTTTTTCCCATTTTCAATGCGTTTTTGTGCATTTTTTAAATTCGTTTTGTGTATATAAGTTAGTATTAAAAATTAATTTTATTCATGTACTGGGTCATACTTAATAACTATTGTTATTATTTATTCCAGAGAAACTTTATATTGTAAATATACAACTAGCAATAACTTACGACGTCCTGTATGATATAAATCTGTTAATTTTCTTTTCCATTTAAAAATACCAACAGAATTAAATATTCATTATGATATTTTTTCGATTAAAAAGTATTTATGATTATTTTAAAGAATTTTCTCCAACTGTAAAATCATTCTTAAAAATGCAGAGAAACAACATTTTACAAATAAATGATTAAAAATCGTTTTCAAACAATTTTTAAAGTACGGGAAAATATTTAAAAATAAAATTAAGCTCACTGAAACTGATTTTACTACTTGAACGCTGAAACTTGCATAATATTAAATAAATATATTGTACTGGTGTTATTTATAGAAATATAATTATTTTATTTAAAATTATTTTTATCTACGATTATAAATAAATAATAATAATGTAGTATGAAGTTGCCATATTGTTAATTATAATAAAAAAAAACCATACAAAATTTAAGTGTTATTCACTAGTATTAAACATTTTTATGACATAAGTTTTGTTGACGTGATTTTAGATTAAGAATAGCTCTTTCTTTATTATAAAACAATGGGAATGATACTGCCAGTAAATATAATTTTATAAAAACTTTTGCTTCAAATCTCAATATAAAATAATGTACTTTTAAATTAATCTTGAAACTTTTGATTTTATAATCGCATTGGACAATCAAATGGTATAATTTTCGGTTTTATAAAATACTATTTTAAGTTCTTAATAATATAATTAAATTTTATGATTTTTAGCAAATAAAAAATTATGATTTTAATTCGGTAGAGTTTTAAGTATAATATTCAAATATAATATACCTAATTATTTATTTTTATTTTTCGTTGCTTATTATAAAATAATTTTAGTTAATTTTTCTTCTATGACGTAACTAACAAAAATTATATACTTGCTATTACAGTTCGTAACACATTTAATATCTAGGCACATTTATTTCTTTGAAATATGTTTTAATACTGTTGATGTCATTTCAAAATAGAATTGCATAGTATTTGTATAATATTGTATTTATAATACATCCATAGAATTAAATGTCATAGGGAATAATATATGACAAAACAAATAAATAATGTTAAATGTGCATTATAAACTAAAATTTTAATTACTAATATATTATTCATATCTCTACACAATCTAAAAAACAAAAATATTATGAATATTTTCAGTTCAAATTTAATTTTCTAATGTTTCGTAACTGTCGGATAACAAAGTATATCATGAGTACGCATTTCGGTTTTTATAATATTGTGAAAAGGGTATTTGAAAGTCTGTAAACTTTCCTTTTTCATAATTATCAGATTAGTTCCAAAACTCAAAACAAATTAGCAATAAAATACTTAACATGTTCGTTATATTTGTGGCATTGAAATCAAAAGATATAATTCATACTATTTTAATTAGTTAAATATCACAATTATGGAAATGAAACTGAAACTCCTAAAATATCGGAATTGTTAGTTATTGGATTAGTTTGATAAACTTCCTTCGGGAATTTGTAATCATGACAGGAGTTCTCTAATATCTTTCAAAAGTTAGAGTTGTCTCTCTCTGTGTTCAAGTCCTTAAGTGGTAAACTTTTCAAAGCCTCAGTCAAAAGTTTAGATTTAAAAACTCTAAAATTGAATTAATTTTTTTGTTTCAAATACAATTGTAATTAAGTTACGATTCTAATATTGACCTCATTCTGAATGATAGTATAGCTAGTTAAAACAAATACGATTATTTTATGATTTTAAATTTATTGTTTTGTGTTTATTTCTTGGCTAATTATTGTTATTGAACTCGAGTTAAAAGTTATATAGTCAACAAAATTTTTGTAGTCACATTAGCATAAAACAACAATAATGATAATAATAATAATAATTTTTATACGCACTTACGGAAACAACACCCAGTGGACACAATAACGTTACAATAATAAACCATTAATTTATCGACGGATGTAGGATGGTAACGTTTTTATTAGACTGTTTTATCTACAAACGAGGTCTATAGAGAATCGTTTTTCGAGTATAATGGTAAATAATTATTTTGAAATATGAACATCACGCTATTGTCATAGACTAAGAGGGTCCACTGGAATTTAAGGAAAATTTAAAAATGCTTTTTAAGTTCTGTGAACGTATTACTAAATTTGTAATCACTAACCATTTGTTAAAAAAGTAGCTCCAAAAGTCTAATTATAACCATAATCGCTTAAACATATTATAATTATAATAGATCCTACTGTCAACATGCCCAGCCATAAAAAAATAAATCGAAATCCTGGCTACGATACTGTCATAATATTATTTGATATGTATAAAATGTATTTTTAATTTATTGTAAAATATTGGTTTGATGTTTTATCGGTTAATTCAAACACCTTAAGATTTTCGATAAAAGTTTACGACCGATCCCTCGGGTTATGATTGTTAAATAACTCTTTTTCACGGGAAACCTCAACTATATAGAGAACTGTCAAAACTATATAATATAGAATTGACGTTGATCGAGTTGCATTTTATTTTGGCTTTTTATCAAGCCCATATTTCTGTAAAGGTAAAAAAAAATCTACGAACCAAAAACATAACATCGTTGAAAAAAGATCTGATAATAATATAATACATTCAATGTGAAATTTTTTAAACAATCTTATTATTATTCTCTATGTTTCTTTATACATATTGTTATCTTAATTCTCACGCTAATAAATGCATAATTTTTATAAATATTTAATTTGTAGATTTCTTAATATTTTGATTTGTATTTCCTTCTAATTATTTTTATTATTTTCTTAGATAGATTCTAATCACTCGTTGTAAATATTTTCTGTAGTTTTAATGCATTTTTAAAGTCTACTTAAGTGGAATTTTCTTTATCCACACATACACACACACAATAATACCATATTATGAATTGTAACTCTCTTAATTATAATATAATATCCAAAAATAGTCCGTGTTCATAACAGGTATGAACAGTTAGAAAGTATTAACATACAAAGTGTAAACATTGCGTTTATATTTGCATTTATACGAACATAATATACGATATCTGTAAGTGTTAGATAAGTTGGTGGTATTATTCGAAGAAAAAGTATATAGGTACCCTTTCTCTGCACATAATATATTATAAACCCGTAGAAGTATAACAGCATGATATTACACGCCTACGTAATCGTTAAATATCCCTGTACCAGATCCGAATATGGGTGTTCACTATAAGTAGCGTGACCAATTAAACCCACTCGCATTCACCCGCACTTGAGTGGTTTTCACGTCGAGTGATACATTTTATTCGATATTACATTTGTTATTTTACAGACTAAAATTGTACTCAATTTTTTCACTTATTTACTTGTTTTTATTGTAGTTAAATCAATTTTACTAGCATTCTGTTTTATTCTCTCCGCGGAAAATATCTGATCGCACATTATCAAATAATATATTTATAGAGAGGAAGAATATTTTTAGGTTTGATAATCGATTGGAATCTATACAGTGTAAAATTAATACCTATAAGAAATATTAGTTTTGCTATTAAGAATAATTTGTTTTTAAACTATTTAAATTGAACGAATTCTTATCTGCCTACAAAAGACACGTACCTATAAGTGCACCGCAGTGTAACTACAACGATCGGTACAATTACATTTATCAGTTTGACCTAATGATGTGAGGTGGCTGTGCCTACAAGTGATATTCTCAAACTGCTTGAAGCACAACATAATACCAAAATATCTATTATTTTTTTTATTAAAAAATTTATTTAAGACGCCACACATAAGCGTAAGTAATACGAGTAAACTAACGAATTCCATTGCACTTACACCTAAATATAGATACAGTGAATGTTCGGTTTTAAACTAAATACCTATAATATTTAACGGTATAGAAAAACCTTAGAACTATAATAAAATAATAATATTATCGTCGAACACGGCTTACCTTGTTCGGCGACTGCTTGCTGGCGAACAGCACGTCGTACACGGCGCACACGGCCAACACGGTGAGACCGGTCTCCTTGGCCAACATCGACGCGGCCGCCATGAGCACGGTGGCCGCCAGGCAGGCCCACTCGCGGACCGCGCAACACTCGGTCACGCCGCCCGGCAGCCCGTCCAGGTCGCTGGAGCACGTGCCCAGGCCCAGGGCGGCGAAAACGGTGCGCACCGCCGAGCCCAACCGGTACGTCCGGCGGTGGCAGCCGGCGTCACAGCACACCACGCGCCGGCGCGGGTCCGGCGTCCTGTCCCGGTGCCGGACGTGCGCCGCGTAGCACAGGAACGCGGCCAGGTAGAACAGACAGGCGAGCAGGTCGGCGCGGCCCACCACGCCGGCCACGGCCTCCGCGTGCACCGGGTGGACGGCGAACACGGCCGCGGCGGCCGCGGGCCGGCGGCCGGGCATCAGCGTCCGGTACACGGCGTACACCAGATACGTGACGGCGCAGTGCAGCAGAACGTTGGCCACGTGATAGCCCTTCGGGTCCAGGCCGCCCGTCCAGTGGTTCAGCCGGAACGAGGCCACGCACAGCGGCCGGTAAGAGCCGTGCGAGCTGCTCGACCCGATCGGCGTGCCCCAGAAATCGTTGGTCCAGATGTCGGTCAGCGGTGCGGCTCGCGTCACGTCCGGGTTGTTGACGATCGCCCGGCTGGAAAATCGTACGACAAATTATTAAAATAAATCATGACACTATATTGTATTATATTATATTATGTACACGTGTCGAGTGGATGCAAGTACAGACAAAATTCAAAAATTTAGTTTTCATCTAGACCATAATAATATAAATATTATTATCAGCGCGTATATGATAATAAATGGATGATTTCAATTGTTCAAACGTATCAATAAAACGATATACCGAGATATCAATGGACGATTTCAGTGAGAAGGAGCCAGATCCATTAAGTGCTCACGCAATATTGCTCTTTGATGCATAAGAGCTGAGTATGACAAATTTAGTGATCTTGTTCCCTTTCTCACAGTTGAGTTTTTATAAGGACCCAAAAGCACATCATTTGATGTGAAGTAAAATTTAAAAAAGTACCATTTTAACGTATAAAGTAAAATCGATGAAAAATGATTTTGGGCCCCTTCTCAATAAAACAGTACAATTTTATACTATGATATATATTCTGACGTTATTCGAAAAAAATTTATAAACGTAAAATACGGACAATATACGATGCAATATCTCGATGTACCTTATTAGTTCACCGGTGCAAATTGGCATCGGTGTACCTTACTTTGTGAACTAATTCAGCTGAGTTTGACAATTGACTATGTTAATTACAAAAAATGAAAAATGTATTTCATATTTTAATTTAAATGTACGCATATTAAAATGTATATAATATATAGACATTAGTAAACACAATAAAATGGAATTTTATTTTCTATTCAAAACTAAATTGTCATCAAAAAAAATAATAGATATTATAAAAATGTATACTATATGTACTCATAATATGAGTTCAAATAAATGATTGGAGTTCTAGAATCTACTAAAGATTTTTGTGCTGTAGTATAATACAGACAAGAACGCTATATGCGCTCACTACATTTTACGATGGATATAGTAAGGTCAATCTTGATAATAATTTGTCATAAACTCCCGATGAACTATACAATATGAGTATTTTTATACTAAACACGTATAAAACAATAAATATAATATTCTATAGACAATCCAATTACACATCTCGTCGGTATCTCATAATTCGTGTGACGATGTGTCATTGATAATTAAACACTTAATTTAACGTTAGAGTATTGGTAAAATTCACACATTATACCAGGGTCACCCGTGCACATGTATAATTCGGTGTTATTTTGAGGTTTTGAGTTGTATAAATATGTTTGTTATAACGATAATCGGATAATGCAAACAAATATCTCAAAATTACCTTTATCACGAACATAACATCACATCTACTATTTAATAATTTAATATATAGGTACATAACACGAATAGCTCGATTTAAGAAAAGTTATTGAAAAAAAAAAGAAATATTTTTATAATATTTAACAAACTAATAATATACTTATACAGTATTAGATTCTGAGCATGGTGATTTTTTTTTGATTTTTGCTCTTAAGACACTTAGTAGAATAAAATGATGTGACGAATAACGTTTATCACCTCATTGGATTTAATATAATATCGTAATACCTAATAATATATTATAATTTTCAATACTAGGGACTGTGACAATAATCATGTCAAACATTATTGTAATAATATTATACAAAACGAAGAGTTTCAAGTTTGGAAAATCACAGGCCAAATCGTCGTGTCATGTTTAACCAACTGGTAAAAGGCAAAGGGGGGATGAAAACCGACCGATTTCAAGCAATGACTTAACCGTCTTGGAGTTTTTTGGAAACCACCCAGACACTGCCAAAGAAAACGTTCCAAAATAATGTCAACACGACACGGTAAGCGAAAACGTGCTGCACAAAATAAATCATGAATCGGAAATGTTATAGCGATAGTGTGTCGGAAATAAACCGTACACTCGTACGGTGACACGTGACTAACGTAAAGGGACATTGTTCATTACTCTGACGTAGCACATAATGTATGCATAAGCGAAGAATTTATTGTACCACTAATTTGAGATATTCAATTATTTATTGTCGTAGATGCCGCAAAATGATGTTATATAAATGGTCACATCCTTTATATTCTATATATCCACATATTATTATAAAGATTTTATTATTTTGTTTCTTGGGGGGTATGGATTCTAATTAATAAATTATTTTTATCGTTAATCTTAAAATATAATATTGAATAATTATGTTTTTATATAAAATAAATTGTAATTAATTATTATAAATTAAAATTGTTCTATATTTAAGTATAAAATCTTATTTGCGAAGGAACATGACAAATCTTTATACGACCTTTTTAAGGGGATTCGTTACTGTTTCTATTTTTATCTAATACATGCGGAACATAGAATAAAAGACATGTTTTTGTCAAATTTAGCGATTTATCTAGTGAAGTAATAATAAATCTCAAAGCAGATTTAAATTTGTTGTTAAGTCTGCTTAATACAAACTTTCCCATATTTTTGATATTATCGTGTTAAATTAAAAAAAAAAAGTTATACTAAAAAAGTAGAAATTAAAATATAGTCATATTCCAATTTTAAAGAAATAAAAATAATAAAATAAAAAAAAAGTGGGCAAGTGAGTACCGCTCTGCTGTACATTAGGTGCCGTATGGATCATTATTATATATTATAGGAGTGTTAAATTTGAATCCAATGATAATTATCATTGTATACGAAAAACGATTCTGAACGAAGATGATTTGTCAGCCTAGGATATAATTTCTAGTGGTTGGTGAAAAAGGTGGTTTAAAAAAACCAGCTTATATTAAAAAATATTTTGAAAATTAAATCACGTAAAGAAAACGCGAATCTTAATAACTGGTAAAATTTTCAAGTATCTACGACTTATACTTTTTGAAAAATAACAAATATTTAAAATCGTTTGAGGATAAATCGTTATCGTTACGCTATTTCGTTAAAATTTAAAATTCAAACGCACTTAAAATTTTCCTATAATGATGCTTCGAGTTTTCTCTATAGATACTTGAAGGTAAACTTATGGAAAACTTAGTGTTGTATTTTTAATCCTTAGTTATAAACACAAAAAATTTTATGATTTTTCAACTTCAAACATTTCGCAAATATTCATAATTTTGACGAATTTTTGTCAAAATTTGAACTTCAAATGCTAATAAAAAAAAATTGTGCCTATGTATTCTTATATTTTTTAATCACTATAAGAATAACATATGAGGAACTTTGTATTAAATTTTCAAGTATTTTGATAGGGCCAAAAAAATTTTATCGACACTTCAAAAATATTTTTTCAGAAAAATTGAAAATTTCAGTTGTCTATAAATAGCTCAAAAAAAGTCAAAATATTTTGAAATTTAAATCACGTAAATAAAACGCGAATCTTAATAACTGGTAAAATTTTCAAGTATCTACGACTTATACTTTTTGAATAATAACAAATATCAAAAATCGTTTGAGGCTAAACTGTTATTTAACGCGGTTTTTGTAAAAATTTAAATTTCAAACGCTCATAAAAATTTTTTGTCTGAATCCGGTAGAGTTTTTTTTACAGATATTTGAAGAAAAATGTATGGAGAACCTTGTACCAAATTTTCAAAACTTAGTTATAAAAGAAAAAAATTTTATGATTTTTCAACTTCAAAATTACTTGCAAATTTTCGCGTTTTCGACAGATTTCGTAAAAATTTGAACTAAAAACGCTTATAAAAAAAAATTGTGACTAACGATTTTTAATTTTTTTTAGCTACATTAAAAACAACTCATAAGGAACCTTGTATTAAATTTTCAAAACTTTTTGGTCATTCAAAAATTTTTTATCGACACTTTAAAAAAAATTTCTCCAAAAAATCGAAAATATCAGTGGTCTATAAATAACTCAAAAAAAGTCAAAATTTTTTGAAAATTTAATTATATACGGATACCACTGACATTAACATTTGGTGAAAATTTCAAGTATTTTCAGTGATTAGTTTTTAATTACAACCATAAAAAAAAAATCGATTTGGTCGAAAACTGGTTTTGCGTAAAAATTGCCGTTTTTCCGTCATTTTTTTTTTGTTTTTCTCGATTTTTTTGAAAAGTGTTGGAAAATGTTAACTTTTTACCTCTATAATGCACCAAGGATATTCACTTTTACATCGGAAACCACCCCCATTGTTTGAAATTGGAGCATTATTTCGACTAGTTATGCTGTACACAGACACAAAAAAAAAAAAAACAAAAAAAAAAAAAAACATACATCATTGTAAAATCAATATGAGAAAGTCTATCTCAAATAGACTTAAAAACAAATTCAAATTTGATTTCAGATTTTTATCGTTTTACTAGATTTGAAGTCATCTAATTTCAGTAAATATTCGTCACAGTCAACCCAGTTAGCATATCGTATTCCATATCATTTCGCATACAGATTTTGATGAGCTGTTGTAGAAAAATAACATTCTACTTGGAAAATTTAGTTTTTAAAAATGTTTTTTTTATTTTTGGAGGATTGACGGGCTGAACTTCCATCACACTACTACACTGTTATATGTGTCTGTGTAGTTATGATATATAATAATATTATTAGTATATTTTATATTATATAAAATAGACAGTTAGATATTTATCATTATTGTTTTGTCTGTAAATCTGTAAAATATGTTGGCTATGAGGATGTATAAATTATACCATATACCCTCTATATACTTCAAAATGTCTCGAGAATTTAATAATAATGCGAACATTCGAGAAACAAACAATCCGAACGCAATGGAGACAAGTGCTCATACAGCAGTGAATGCGAACTTGTTAGTTGTTTGTTCGTTATTTAAGTGGCACAAAGTTCATTTTTATTGTACTTCTAAGAAAATTCGAGTGTGTTATACCAAATTGAATGAACTATATAACTACCTAACGAACAAATTATTCGACGATCAAATTACTCAACTATCTTACTACCTACAGCGAAAGTTACTATAAACAGTATAAACATCAGTATTTTTGCACTCGAAAATAGTTATTAAAAATTATATTTACAAATTTATCATTTCAAAAGACTTTTAATCACACACATTATCATAACTTAAGTACAGACTTTGTTAAAAATAAAAAATAGAATAAATAAACAAAATTATGTATTATACAACACAATATATAGTTTTAATATAGTTTAAGTCATAATTTTGCTTAAGCCTCTTCAAAAGGTAAGTTGCATCACACTGTTAAGTTATTTTAATATCCATTAAAGTATTTATACATACCTATTTTGATTTTAAAATTGTAATAAGCTACATATTTTAATTTTTTTTTCCAAACAGTATATCACAATAAAATAAATTATAATCAATTAAAATAAATTTAAGTAACAATTTTGAATTTTTGAAAATTCTTAATATTATATTGTAAAAATATTAATTATTTTTTATAAATTTATAATACAAAACGGTTTTACGATAAACGATCAAATTTTAATAAAAATGACAATAGTATTTTCAGGTAAAATAGTTTTGAGTTTCAAGTATTTTTTGTATTTCTCATATTATTCAATTAAATTTACCATCAAAGATCTATACAATTATACACAAACTTCATTATCTATAGTTTAATTTCTAGATCACAATAATATTATTTGTTTTGTTTTACGTACATGTCATACATAACAATATATACGAGTACCTCAACGATTTAAAATAAACTTGTTAATCAAGATTTTTCATACAATTATAAATTATAATATTATAATAATAATATTTCAATATTAAGTATTACGCATTTATAATGTTTATATTTTCTTTCAAGCGCATCGAGCATATATAGTTGGCTATTTTTTTTTTTTTTACATCACATTCAAATATTACACCAGTTACATCAAATAAAGTTTGTTATTCGATTACAATGTTATCAACCACAGTCCGAACGTATAAACAATTTATCAACCCATCAAATTTTAATCAAAATATAAATATTTAATCAATAGTACATACATTAAAATTATGACAGAATGCGTCTATTAAGACGACTTCGATTGCATAAGGTGGTTCAAACGGATTATGTTCCTTTTTAGGGTAATAAGTTTTTCCATATAAGTTCAGCAATTTTTAATTAACATTTAATGATAATTTTCATACATTCTAATCATGATATTTTGTTGTTATAATTTAATATTCCTATAATTTTTTTATTTATTACAGTATATAATATTATTCTCATATAATTCGTCTTTAAGGGGGCTGGAGCATGATTCATTTTTGGTCGAAAACATAGCTCACGACTTCCATCATTACTTCCAACATAATGTTCCAATATTAATTTTAGATACAGATTTGGATTCGTCACTAAATTATCTATGCTTTCACAATTTTATTTTTTTATTTTTATTTTTTTTTACTTAGAAATATACTAACAAAAAGAGTAAAATTAGATCATATTCATAATTCGTATTAAAATTAATTGATATAGAATATGAAAAAAGTATGACAGTCAAATCATAGTAAATTTAGTGGAAAATTTAAATCTGTTTTTATTAAAAAAATAATTAAAAATAAAATTAATACATTTTTATGTACAAAAGACGACCAAACATAGAGAAAATCTTCACAATAATACTCATATAACAACATGTACTAATAATAAACATTAATCACACACTCTATCGCATATTTCTCCAAATTCTCCTAAAGTATCCTTTTTAGATATAATTTTATAATTAGACTTATAGATATAGATTATAAATCTAAAAGCACATAAATATTCTCTTAATTCTAATAACCCAATACTTTAAAACATTAAAAAAACTTTAAATAAATAAATAAAATTCAAAATTTTGATTTCTAAATAGAATTTTAATTTTAAGTACTTGTTTTCTTCACTAAAAATTGTGAACGCATACATAAAAAATAAGATCATTTCATTGTAAAAGCTATACATTTTTTGTTAACCTCAAATCTAAAATACAATGTTTTTAAGTAGAATTGTATACGTAATTAAGTATTGAAGTATAATTATATAGAGAGATGGTGTGAAATAATTCGAAGGTATATTTTGACATGAAATTTACAGACGATGGTGTGATGATCATTTTAAAGAAAGATGTTTGAATCACAACTACAAGACATTCTTTATAAAAGCCAAACAAAATTCTAAGTATTTAAAAATATAGTCTTTAAGACATTTTTTTTTCAAAATCAAGTTTGTTGTATCATCCCAGGAAACTCTTTAAATGTTAATATACAAAATCTACAAAATTGCAAATAAATTACAATTAGAAGTTAGAATTTTAAAACCAGAATTTGAATAATTGTGTTATTAAATTTTAAAAAAAAGTTGAATATGCTTAGTGAATCATCCAGTATTTTAAATTTTAATACTAAAAATCCAAAAAATTTAATTTTTTTAAGTTTTCAATTTTCAGAGTAAAATTTACTGCTAAAGCAATTATATTTTGTATAATTTATTTTTGTTTCACACAATTCGTTTTCAATATTTTTGAATTTTAAACATCGTATTTTTTGTATGCATATTTTTGGTATGAACCAATATTCATACCACATCACATATTATCTACATAAAAGATACATTTTTTATATATGTATAGAATATTTTATGGGCATATTAGAATATATAATTCACATCATTAACCATAATAAATCCCATTTAAACTCCAGTAATGTTCCCTGAATTCTATCGAAAATTATGAAACTATAGTAGTTTAATATAATCTCTACCTACCTAATAAAAGTAACAAGTAATAATTATTTAAAATTTAAATAATAACATTGCATCAAAATCTAAAACCTTGCTACTAATTAAGTAAAAAAATAATAGTAATGAAATAAAAAATAAACAAGGTCATACTGAATATGTAATTGTTTTATATAACATATTATATTTATTTATATAGTACCTATATCTATAAATAACTAGTACGCTTTTTGTTTCCTTCAAAAATAAACATTTATTTTTTTGTTTTTTTTTTTTGTGCAAAATGTTTGTTGCTAGTAATTTGTCGACAACAAAATGTTGTGCCTATAATTATATCATAATAATAAATACTCGTGTAAATCATATACATTTACAACAATTATTTCTACCATTGATAAAAACCCTACATGCAACTTAGAAGTGATTACCTAATTACATTAGCAAAATTACAGTGGTATGACTGCTAAAAGACTTGTGATTTGTATATAATGTATATATATATTTGTATGTCTGTAAATTCATGGTACCGGTGTCATGTGGGTTTAGTTGTTGTAGGTGGTCAAACCGGTTTACTAGATGGCGTTGTACGTTCGATATAATACTGGTTAGTCGTGAATTTGTGATGACGTGAGCGCCAATATCGTTTGTGATAAAAAAAAAAAAAAATGTTGCATTAGACATCACCGGAAAAGCCGAAAGATTTTTGATATCGATAGCACTGCTACAGCGAGCTATTTTTATAAAATCCATTACGATGGCAGTATTCTTCGTTCAGTATGAATTTACACTTGGTCGTTCGACCGTGAAAGTGTCACCAGACCGAGTAAAAACGCCCAAAGATAAGTCTTTAGGGAATGATTACGTGTTTTTTTTGTATTATTGCCTTACATGGGTTAGCATACAAATTATATTTTTTATGAACCTAATAGTAATAAAAAAACAACGTCAAAACTGAAATAAATGTTGGTGTGGATATTAAATAAATAAATGTCTAAGTGGAAATAAATACATTCTAATTTCATAGAAAATAGTTCATTTATATTTTATGAGTATAAACCAATAATACATATATATATATATATATCATTATTATCGTTATAATAACTGTATATAATATTCATCTTTGATTATCAAATATTTAATAAATTACGCGGAAGAGTAGGAAATAAGGTATTCATTAGAATTAGTATATTTATTAAATTATTGGTAGGTACCTATATATTATATTGTTAATAAATAATAGATAAAAATAGTTATTATTAGGTAGATGGTATAACCCGTAGGTAGTTATCTTTTCTGTACTACTAAAACATTATCATACAGTATTAAATCTACTGAGTCTATAATTGGGTATCAAACAGAAATTTGACTTTTAAAAGGTCAAATTGATATGATAGTTTTATTATGTTATTATCCCCAATTTATTTCAAATAATATTTTACGTTGGGTATTAACTATTAATTATTATTTATTGACGAACAAACGAAAATAATAAACGACAGGGTGTGAATATTATTGACAGGAAACTTAAAAAAAAAATATAGTATAAATTTAAAATTATGACCGAGTAGGATGTAAAACACTGTTCATCGACTAAATTAACAAACACACGACAAAAAATAATGATACAAGATCGACCCGTGTTGGATGGGTACGTCGCTCGCAATAATAGGTATACAATATACATTGTATAATGTATACTATACAATTGCACGTTATTATATTATGGTCGTGAGGGTATACCACAACATTGGTCATTGTTATAACAGTTGTATCTGTCTTGCTCTATAAAAGAATAATATACCAATGCTATACTATACTATGCTATACTAGTATTATATACTATAATACTACCAAGTTTGATGTTAGCGACGTATGCCAGTTAAGATAAACCAGACCAATTTACAACGAAAGATTCTAAGGTCAAACGGTAATCAGTTCGGTCTTAGACAATCCAACCAGTGCAATATAACAAATATAATAGCGTAGTGTTGGCGGCGGCATCGCACGATAGCGAGCACGTGTACCGAGAAGTACTTACGACACTCGTGTTTGACACACGTCGATGTGCGGACGTTTCGATCGGGTTATTAGAAATATCGTCAACATCATCACACTCGTAACGATTAACATCGAATAATTTTGGTTTCTTATTTATTTTTCAGCGTCTACCGTCGCGTTTTTGTATTTATAATAGTTATTTTAATATTATCGTGTCCGTATAATGTCAACCTACGAAACGGTAACTGTACCTCCGACGGGTAAACACACATCAACGGTAAGCAATATTACTTAAAAAAGATTTTTTTTTTTTTTTATCTAGAATTAATGTTACACATGACGCTACGCTATCTTCTTGATAATAATATAGCTTTGTGGCAGTTTTAATAGTTAAAATAACAAACGTTCTTGTTACGTTACATCCGAATTATTGATCTCCAGTATTTTATGGCTTTATATGCGATAAATATTTAAATTTTTAGGTAACTTAAATTTTTAGTCCTATCTATTTTTTAGTAGAATTAACACTAAAAAGTCTATATTTTGAAACTAAACATAAACAGTGCAAAATAAACGCAAAATAACTAAAAATAAAAAATACAATTTTGAGTAGACCAATATAATAATACGTGACAAAACAAATTTTCTGAAATTTTAATTGCATTTCAATTTAAATAATGATTTTTTAGTTCTAACCAATCACCAAATACTGAGTAGTGCTGAGTAATAGATACGCTTAATAAATTGGATATCGGAATAAAAATTATGATATTGTAAGTACCATGTGCCAGCTATAAACTATTTTAAAACTAGTGCCTACTAGAGTTTAAAAGAGCGTAATCATATATCGTATTGAAGAAATACACACATGTGATTAGTTTTTATATGATTTATTCAATAATCGTAATAGTCGTCCGACTTATCATCAGGTGCCGAGGAAATAGATATTATGCACAATGCACATTTAACAATATGTTATAGTTTTACATACATTTCATATAATATTATTATGCATTAACACGTTTCGAAGAGAAACATGTGCGTTAGATTCGTGTAATAAGTTAAGTCTACAACAGCGCTTTAAAGATTTGTTTAATCATGAGAAAATACTTCGGGTATACTTACACGTGCGATGTAATCGCTAAAATACTACGAGGATAAATTCAGTTAAATGTAATAATAGTTGTTATTATTTTAATGCTATATTAATATTTTAAATAGATATGGCAGATTAGTAAGTACAGGTAAAATAGACTTATTTTAAAAATTCATTAAAAAAGTTGACTACCTACATAGTATATTATTATGTCTTCGAGTCAAAACAGTTATTTGGTTATTATTCTTGTATTGCATTAAAAATATAACGTTACATGATGTGTGCAAATGTTGAGTTTTGTAATATTTAAATTTGAACTTAAAGTTTATAAACTACATTTGGTTTAAGGTTGAAAATTAAACTCTAGACAAGACAAAATCGCCAAGTTAGTATAATAGTATGTCACACACAATAGATTGAAACTAATTAATTAATATATTATTATGTACAAGTTATGTATTAGAACTTTAAAACCAATAGAAAAAATGATATTTGAATATAAGTACATCATTTTTAGTTAGACATACCTAACTAAATCCAATCATAGATAGCAATATAAAATATGCCAAGTACAATTCTTTGAATTAAATACGAAATCTATCTTATACATTTAAAATAATGAATATTGAGATAGCACTTGTGAATATGTTTATCAAGGTCAAAACATAAATTAATTTAAAAATAAAAAATTAATAAAGATATATAAATATACGTATTAATAATTTAATATTAATTAAAAATATTGAGTAGGTACCATCAATAATCATAATTTATAGTCGATGATTTAAAAAGATTATATTATTTTAGCATGCTATGTACTTTTAAACTTCAAAGTCATTTAAATTAATTAAAATGTTATTTTTACCAGTATGAGCTTAGGTATAATATTTGAAAAAATCTAAAGATGTTGAACAAATATTATGTATAGAAATTAAAAATGTTGTTAGTTCATGAAATGATTTGTTATTTAGCAATATTTTATATCATATAAAGAATTATTATTAATTTTACCTAAGATGTACATTATGCACATACAAATAGTTGATACTATTATAACAAAACAAAAAAAATACTGAAGCCGGTAAGCGTAGAGAGCAACTATTTCTCATACTTAAACTGGTAACGTTATAAGTCCGTTTAACCAGGAGAGTAGATGTATAGACTCACTATCTCGTCTTCCCAAGATAGATTATTTCCTTCCCAAGGGGGGTTTGTGGGCCAAAAACCATGAAGTACAATGTTTTTTTTTTTATTATCGAAGAAAAAAAATTATATATATTTTATGTAAGGTATGTATAGCGATCAGCACCATAGTTTATTTGTATATCTGTAGAAGGCGCGTATCATTTAGTACGAAATTATATACTTATATAAGTTATAACTGTAATGCTATTTGTTTGATAAATTAATTATATATTTTTTTTCTTGCTTACAGATTATTTTTTTCCATGGCCTTGGTGAATCTGGGTAATTTAAAAACATTTACAACGCTTTAAATATTGATAAAACTCTGATTTTTACATAGTATAATAGCTATAATATTTAATGCGTTTTTGTTAAAAATAAAAAAGGAACAACTCCAAGATACTTATAAAATATTATTTAGCTGGTAAAATGCACTGTAATTTTTTGAAATTTAACGAAATATTGCGTGCCTACCCTCTTAAAAGTACCATCTAGACGTTGATTCCAACATGAAATCGATCAAGTTTAAAAGAAACTTACGAAATACCCACTTTTCTACACCTTAAAAAATTAACACAAGTAATTTAAAAAATATCTCAGAATTTAACTTGTAAGAAAATTCTCTAAGCATAAATAGCATATGAATATCTCAATATTTTTTTAGTATTTTATAGTTTTGTTTAAAATTCAATTGGTTTTGATTATTGTTGATAATTTAAAACTAATATTTAGTATTATATTTTTTTCATAAAAAAGTTTTAAAAAAAACCAGTAATAATGAATTCTTGAAAATTGGTATTTTTATAACATGTTCTGTAATTTTGTATTTATACTATTTTTAGGAGTATTTGGTCGGAGTTATTGACGAATTTACGCAAACCAAATACCAAGATTATCTGCCCTTCTGCGTGAGTTTATTTTATAAAATGTATTTTAGTAAAACCAGTGGCGTATAATACAATGATGAAGGGAGATATTGGTATCAGATTGCTATGGTTTTTATTATTATTATTATTTTTTTTTTTTGTTCGTAAGAGATTTTATAAAATAATATTTTCTTAGAAAAATGAACATATTTTATTATAATTTCTACATTAATACCAGAATTATAAAAATTGTATGTATGTTGAACAACTATACTATATAAGTACAGTTTAGTCCATGTAATATACTCATATCATCCAAAAGATACCACAAGATACAGACAAGGATCTGATTACGAATCTCACTATCACTTGTTAATTAGACGTTAAAACAATCAATTTCATTTGTAAAAACATATCCACGTAAACCAAACAAAAAATAATTAAAACGCGGTTTTAGACTAAAAACTTTGCTGATTATGACATTTTTAGAGAATGATATAAATAATTAAGTCATACCTATATTTATATATAAATCTTAGTCATTGAATGATCACAGTTGTTAAAAAATAATAAGATTATTATTGTGCTCTTTTACAACAAGCTATATTATATTATTTAGTATAATACAAAATTCTGATAAAGCTGTTTCCGAAATACTTTTCTCTATAAATCGTATAACAAGTGTATTTACTCTAAAATTGTAATACCTTTTAGTTTGTTTTGCGTAAACATGTTTAAGTCGTTAGATTTAATTTGTCATTGTTGTCATGTGCTGAGCCTACACGTTACTAGTTAAACGCGATAGTTTAAATCTTGAAATTTAAACCCTTATATCATAATAAATATAGCTATAATGATAACTATAATCAAACACAGGAATTATTTAATCATTGAATTTGGGAGGTTTGAGTTTTGAGAGATTATCATTTTATGTATTTAAGGTCTTTTTTTAGTGCATTATTTAAACTTACAAATCCCTATTTTTTTATGTAGTTTAGAAATATCTTTCTGTTATATTTTACAGAAGTTATATATGCGCCACTGGCATAAACTAATAATAATTTATTTTAAACCAAACACCCTCGCTTTAGTATAATATACCGTGAATCGATTATAAATCGGTTTATTTTATTATTGTAACAATGTTATTTTAGTAACAGTGTATGATAACATTAATAACACATATTGTATTTTACCACGATATTTTCAAGTCCCAAGATACCATTGACGTTAAACAAGGGTTTCTCAATGCCTGCTTGGTTTGACGTGTCGACTTTGAACGAAGACGCACCGGAAAATGAGTCGGAAATATTACGTGCTGTGGACAATGTACACGCGCTATTAGACGAGGAATTAGCTAAGACGCGATTACCACCAAAGAAATTGTTGCTGGGTGGTTTTTCGCAAGGCGGAGCTCTGGCTCTGTACGCCGCACTCACGTACCATAGGCCATTGGCCGGACTCATAATCCTGTCTTGTTGGATACCATTGCACAGAACCTTCCCAGATGTGAGTTATAATTAAGACTAAAAATCTAAAAAGCTCTAAATATGTTTTGAAAAATAATCTTAATATGAACAATTATTGCCTAAAACACAAAATAAAAAGCTTTGATTCTCGTTTAAAAATATATGAAACGGATACATAACAAAAAAAGTACCTACTACATTAAATAGTTTCAGCAAATAAAAATAAGTATTAAAATTTATCGTAATCACAGTCATTGTCATAAAATTATATTAAACTATGAACAAAATTATTGTATAAGAGTGCGTATTACTTTTAAGCTAAATTAATTTATAGTAGGTATATTTTATGATTATTATTACGTTTAAATCGATTTAATGTTTAATTAAAGTACATAATGTTTAAGTTAATGTCAATACAATAAAATAAATAATTTTAAAAAGTATGACTACTTCATATTGTTTACGAATAAATTCAAAATACAATACTAAAAATCTAAAAACCTAAAATATGAAATCTAGTTTTTTAATAAATTGGTATATTTTGTTAATATTTTTAAAATGAATTTATTAAATTTTCATTAATACAAATTCAATTAGTTATTCAACTTCTAAAATTAAGGTACGAAGTAGATACACTAAGTAAATTTTACATTATTTCTTTAAAATGATCTCACTTTTAAAATATAATATCATTTAAAATATAATTTATACATTATTGATAACGTGACTAAATAATACGCTTAATAATAAATTATATACTTTATTTTGGTAAAATTATTTATTAATATCATTAGTTACTCTTGGTTTTATAATTTTATAATAGCTTATTTATTACGGTAACGTTTTTATCGCCTATTTATTACCATCCGTGGTAAGAAGCTACTAAATTATAAATTAAATCAAAAGCCAAACTTTAATGTAGTATTTATTAGTATGTTTTTTTTATTTATCTCGAATAATAACTATTTGTTATTTTTTTTAACTAATGGTATTTTTATGAACTACAACATTTTATGATTAACATAATATTGTTTTAGTTTAATATAAACTATTGAAGAGGCTTTTGTACAATTTTGAAAATTAGTAACCCTTTTAAATAATTATTAACTCCAAAAACCTTTTCCTACTGCGCATTTTTTAAATATTATTTTCATAAATGATTCATGAAAATGACCTTAATAGTGTGATATTCACACATTAGAATAGATAAGTAATCATATTCTTATTTAAAACGATATTTTAATAAAGATTCATTAGTTTGCCCTTGATAATGTAGTAGATAAACTTTAGATACAATATGATAATAAACGATTAGGTAAGCCACAATTTTGATTTTTTATAGTAAACATATCGTCCTATTTTCGTAATTAATAAGTAATAACACGCAGTCTTATGCGCCTTTAAAACCAATAACATAAAAATTGGATCAAAATTGGCCATTATGGTTCTTCATTAACAATATACTATTGTGATACACATTTATCTAACTCGGCCAAATATGTATGTGAAATAAATTATTTTTTTGTTACTAGGCGGCCACAAATAACACCAATATACCAATATTCCAATGTCATGGAACGGAAGACCCAGTTATACCTTACGTATGGGGAACAAGAACATCAGAAATAATAAAAGAATTCGCTACCAAAAGCCAATTCACTAGCTACGAAGGCTTGTTGCATCGTACAAATGAGAAAGTGAGTAAACAATCTGAATGATTATGATATTTATTATTACCAATCAATAACTATTTTTTTTTATTGTTTGCTAAAAACAAAAATTAATGTTTGATTATAACTATTTGAATAGATTTGGTTAATCTACGTTTTTATCTTTTTTTTTAGATATTTAAATTTTAAAATATATATTTTTAATTTGATTTGTACGATTTTCATAAATTTTAGTCCCTAGACTATGCAGTCTAACTTTAATCAAAAGTTAAGTTATAAAACATTGAAAATTTTAAAAATAAACAATTAGTTAAGTATATTTTCAAGTTAAAATTGTTCTATGTTTTTTTAAAAAACATGCTTATTTTATTAAAATATTTACGTGTTCATAGAAAATTACACAATATCAACTATATTAATTAATAAACAATTTATTTTTATTTACAGGAGTTGGCAGATGTAAAAACATTTATTCACAAGATTTTGACATGAACAATTTTACAGTCAACAGTACAAGTTAAATGGTCTTAATTACTCATAAACAGTATACTAACGAGTATATTTATAACTTAGGGAAATTTATATTTTTTAGAACTTATTTTGATTTATGACATAATATATTGTGGATAAAATAAAGAATAGATATCTTGTGTTAAAACAAATAATTTAAGACGTTGAAAGTGTTAATTAACACTAACCATAATAACTAGTAGGTAAGTATCTGAAAAAATATTCTACCCGGTTCAAAATTATGTAACACGTTTCATCATATTCCATAACTTGAAAAATTAATACATTCCTTTTTTATAACATACAATTAAATATTATGTAAATTTTAAATTAACATTTAACTTGGGTGCTCATACGAAAGGGTCGGTTGGGCTTGGGGTACAGGGATTCACCTATTTTAAAGATTTTAATGTTTCACATTAATTACCACGGCAATCGTACATACCTATGTTGTTTTTAATTGTTATCTGTGACTTAATTTATAAGAATATAATTAAAGGATCTTATAAATACAACTTAAAAGGTGTACATACATCGCGATTTACGAAAACGCAAATCTATGTACTACTATTTTAATTTATTAAACAAATAATATATCTATAACTAAAAACTAAAATCAACAGGCTAAAAAGTTGAACAAATATTTGTTTTCATTAACTGATTAATGAAGAGCTTAATACTTAACAGTATGCTTATGAACATAATTAAATATCTCTATTCATGTTAAGTTTGAAACATAAGTTTTTCAGAAACAAAAACATTTTGGTATAAACATAGTTTAAACAATATTTATCTAACTATTTAATTATTAAATTAATTTAAAATACCTAAATACTTTAGTTTATAGTTAATAGTATTTATTTTACGTAATTAAAAAAAAAAAATCAAACTTTTAATAGTTTTAATCAATCAAATAACTCTTATAAAATAATCACCCTAGTACATGCAATGGCAATTAAGAAATTAATTTAAATATATCATTCAAAATAAATGTTTATTGTCCCTTGAAATCAATAATTGATCATTTAGCAATATCGCGGAGCAAAATACAAAGTAACGTTAACAATATGGATGATAGGAAAAGGGTTTTTACCTAATTAAGGGACACGTGGTAACACTACGTTCGAAAGGTAAAAGAGAAATACATAATATCATTTTGATATGTATTTTTTTTTTCGTTAAAAGTTTTTAGATTCGTAAAATAACTGAAAAAAATGTTTCTCTGTTGTACGTCTTCAAGGGAACATCTTAACCATTTTCCGGCTAACCTTACTTTCTCAATGTAATGGTTATTTGATTAAATTCAACATGACTTTTAAAATGACTATGTAGGTATATGTTTAGTTTTTTTTTTTACAAACATCCGTAATATTATAGACAAGCATGCACAATTGTTTTACTTATATGGTTTTGATAATAATATTATAATAGCCGCGCGAGAACCACGTGATTTATTGATAGTCTAAAGCGCAATTCTCATATAATATTATAATAACATGTATCGTCTTCGCATATATTATTATAGCGTTAAACTTTAGTCAGAAAAACGAAAAATAAAATATCTATTTGCTTTTGCATTTCACGATATTTTACAGCTACCGTTGTAGTATAGCACACCTATATCGCTGGCACACCTGCCCTACATACTATACAACATCACGCTTAGATATATTATGTATTAGATTAATATAATACAATGTGCTTGTAATACTATAATAGTATAATAGCTGTTCAATAATACACGTAAATCATATTGACAAACGCCTAAGCTGGTTTTCGATAGAGTTTCCGCATAGTCGGAGATCCAGGCAAATATTAGGGGATTGAGGCTTAAATATTCGATAACATAATATTTATACACCACATTCGACAAATGAACTAATACAAATATTTTTGATATTTAAATGCTTTTTAGGTACTTAGTAAATAATCGATTTTTATTGATTATTGATAACAGTTACTAAGTTCTTTAAGTTAATTTTATTTTTATTATTATTATTATTTTTTTTTTTTTTTAGTGATAAGATTCTTATATTATCAACAAAATAGACTCTCTTTCCAATTAGTTCCGATAGTCTGATAATCATTTGTGGTCTGGTTTTATATGACTTTATAATGAATTAAAAAATATTAAAATCATGTATATTCTACAGTATTTTTTAAAATGAATATTTCATTTTTGTTAATTTTGTAATAACTTCTATAAAGTATTTTCTAATAACAATAATAAAAAATATTATTACTATTAGAATGTAGACAACTCTATAAGTATATTATATACGTTTGATTATAATTTGAGTTCTACATTTTAAAAGTGATTATTATTTGATAATGGTTACTTTTATTCTATGTGAATATAAGTAAATTTCAAAAATAACATCAAACATTGTTAACATTAACAAAATATACAAATTGTAGCACACACTATAGGTACTCTTTTATTCTTATAAACACAGAATATAATGAAATGTTTTTAGTTTTAATATTTATAATTACACATAATTTACAAAATAATAAATATTATTATATTATTTGATAAAGTTATAAGTAAAATATAATTTTAAAGTTCTTGGTAGGTATATAAAAATTAGACATCTAGTTGTTGAAGTTACAAAGTACCAATCTAAAACCATCAACCCAGCTAAAGATTTACAAAACTTTTAAAAGTCTACAACATATGTTACGAACTATATATAATATATAAGTATATACTTTAGTCTTTACTCATACATAGAGCAGTTCATCTCTCCAGAACCTGTGTTCTACCATGCGTAATGATAAATATAAACTTTGATAACCCCTAAAATAATGACGTTGGTTTAAGTAATAATGCAATACTCAAAACTTATCTGAGCATGTCTTAACCCTCTTAAAACTGTTTTCGTATCAACACGGTGATAAGAACGTCTGTTAAAAAAAGTATTGTTTAAATACATTACGAAATCTCTTAAATAATAATTTTATTAATTACGACTACAAAATCGTCGTTCAATATTTTTTTTTTAAATAATCATCTAAAATTTTGATAAAACTACTCAAGAAAGTAAAAAGCTATTTAATGTATACAATTAATATTGTGTTATGAAGCTACAAAGCATCACAATAGTATGATTTTTTTTAAAAAACAGTGAGCCAATAAATTAAAACAAATACTTTGAAGAATCTAAACGTGCGTAATGGAGCGAGGATAAAAACAAAAACTTGATGATTTTCTTGATTGAAAATTGTTATTTTAATTATAAACATTATCAATAGGAATATGTTTTTTCTCAATATTTATTGTTTTGCTTTGTGATTCTCTTTTATTAACAATTGTGTTACCTAGCAATACCGGCTCGGGAAATATTTGAGATGTTATAGAATATTGTATTGGTCTTCTTCGCTATATCAAACGAAAAATAGTAACAATATAGCAACGATATTCTAAGTATAGTGACACTCAAAGTTGTTCTCACAATATGATATATAATCATCAATGTATATAATATATATCATATTATACAAACATTTGACGTGTTCATATACTTTTTTTGTAACTCCGTACAAGGAAGACCACAGAAAACCAAAGAAACAAGATAGTATACTTTATAGAACCTATGTATAACATAATGATACTTTCGTTTACCATAACTACAATAAGAGAAGTGTACAACTTTTTTTTCGAAAATAATTCCTGATAACAATTTTCCTGGAAATCGAAACTAATTCCATTTAATAATACAAATCAAACCGGATTTTCATATAAGATATAGAACATTTATAAAATACGAGTATTATATAAATATTAACCACTCACAGAGAGGTGACCTCTGTTGCATCCTCGCGGATGTCTTGGCGTAAAATAAAAATGAATATTCTATTCAAACGGGTCACAGACAGCAAAAACATAAGGACAAAAATGATGGTGTTGCGTTGTTTTTTTCCTATACTATTCACTAGGATATAAACATAATATAATAGTAGCAACAGCCAGCAGTAACGCAATGCCCAAAGCTTTAACGCGGAGAATTCCCCAAAGACATTTATCCGGCGGCGGCAATATAGGAGCATTTGTGTTTGCCGCTTGCACTGTTGGTCGAAATTTATGTTATTGCTCGTCGTCGTACGTTCTCACGAAATTCCGACCAACGCAATTTCGGTGTGTGTACCTGTCGTTCTGATTTACACCACCGCTACCGTCCCAAAAACGCTTATTTGTAGTTTAAGTTTATATTTTATTTATTTTTTTCACAGTCACCCACAAATTTCGATCAGTGAAAAAGTAATTTTGTAAACAACAAAAAATATTTTGAATATTAATTCACGAACATAATTTAAATAACACTATAGATACACAACGTCAGCGCAATCATTTATAGCTCATTATTTTAATATAGGTTCAGCTCACTAGTGGTAAATGGTAGCAAGAGACAAGTATAGTTACTTATTTCCCAACTCATCATGCCGATGCCACAACACAATATGCCAACGTCACTAGTGCCCAAATTCAAATTCAAGCAATGAACGATAAATGATTACATTGGCGTAGCCTATCTATAGAACCTATATTTAATCTATGAAATAACTATATATTATTATCACTTATAATTGTACTCACACATAGTCCTAATAATATAAAAAAAGTAGGGAGAGTTAAGATTCAGTAAAATAGTTTTTAGATTTAATTTTTCATTTTAAATTGGTATTATAATAATGATTCATTAAAAGAACGAGTCAAAAATAAATATATATTTTAATAAATGTTATTTATTTTATTTTGTAGTTATATCTGAAAATAAGTATAATATGAATTTATTTTTTTTACCAATATAATATTGTATTCAAAGTCCATTTAAGTATTATGATATGATAAATATGATAAATATTATTTACGGATATCAATATAATTAAAAATAATATTATATTTTCATAACACATAAATATTCATATGATAATGACATTTTTTTAGTTATTTTAGTTTACGATTAAAGTTAAAATAAAAGCGATGAATATCAAAATAAATACACATGTAGTTTTAAACGCAACATTTCATTTTTTTTTCTTATTAAATAAAAGCCACTGGTTTTTTAGTCTGGACAAGATTATTATGAATTTATTACAAAAGGGTTTTTTTGCCACAGCCAAAAAAAAATAAAGTGGCAAACCCAAAATTAAGCTTTTTGTAGATAAGAATAACTATGGACCTGCGTTAATTAAGGGCCACCGTCGGTGTTTCTGTTAATTATTTTATTTTATTATTATTATTTTAATTTCGTTTTTTTTTTTTTTTTTTTTGTAGCCTGTTTGAAATACATAGTAAAAACTCGGTCTCTGTAACTTAATTTTAACCTTTGAAATACACAAAAAAATTTTATAAAAATGATAGCCGCAGTCGGAAACCGCGTTGTGTAATGAAATAATAAATTTAAATATAAAACTTCCTCTGTTGTTCTCTCCCGGCCACGGGTAAATACCAGTATACTACGATATAATGAATTTAGGGCTAATTTCGCCCTTTCTGGTGTTGAAATTAATTTTGTAGAACCCACAAAACAGTATTGGTGTAAACCCGCAGAATTTTTATATAATGCGTTTTGAACAAAACCGATGGTGAGGCCTGCATATAAATAAATTTGTTAGCGGGACTATCTACCTATATTATTCTATTTTTTTATATTTATTTTTTTTTTTTTTGTGCTTTTTAATCTTCAAACTAACCAACCAAATTCTGTCCAACATAATTTTATAAATCATCTGCTTATATTTTATTTTATTATTATTATTGTAAAATTAAATATTAAAATATCTGAATAAATCTAATATGGTTTTGAAATGGATTTTTTCGATAATAATAAATCAACTATAGACCAAATACTTTATATGTAAGTAGACTAATATTTATTATATACAGTTATTCACTAAATTTGTCATACAATAATATTATTTTAGATTTCAATAAATTTATTCAAATTCTGATTTTGGGTATTTTTAAATTAATTTATTATAGAGGAATTTTATATTCGACTTTATATATATATCTGAGTTTCATAAGAATATATCATTTATACGTGATAATTATAATACATTAGTATATTTTACAGATAAAAATTGTTTTTTTTTATCTTCAAGTATATAATTACAATTAAAACTAATTTGCATGATCTACAGTTAATTTATATTTTGTAGTTTTTGCTCCTTCTGAAGTAGTAATTTTAATGAATTACTTTCGATTAACTAATTAAATTAGGCTTCAAATAATATTATTATTGATATGAAAATAATAAATGTCAAGTCATGTCGGGTTTAAATATTTAATAAGCATAGATCTTAAAAGGCAAACTATGACTACCATACTGCATAGAATTCAAAAACATTTAATGTACTACCACGCCAAAAACGTTTCTAAATACACTATACTCATCTTGTTCCTAATAGAAATATATAAAGCGCAAACACGAAGAAAGATATTTATCGTGCCATAATAATTTATACTATTTTACGTTTATACGCCTATATATTTATACCCATTCGTTAATATTTTCATCTTAGAATAAGCTAATTAATCCCATTTACACTTAAACTAAACTTAATAATTATTATAGCTATTAAAAATGCAATACTATTAACTAATATTATTTTAATTACGAACTTCAAAGGCCACAGCACGTAGATACATAGGTAATGATTATCAAATAAATATCGTGTTCATGATTATAAAAAAGGTGAAGAACATTTTTGGTTTCAAAATAAATTGTAATGTATCAATATAATTTCGTGGGTTTAAAAATAAATTAGTATAATAATATTCAACTATGGATTGATCGTAACTTATAAGTAATTATAAAACTATAAACATGTAAGTTCTTAAATGACATTTAAAATCACAAATAAAATAAATAAAAATATTGTTACTTGCTATTATTTACGAAAAAATAAAAAAAAATATTTTTTTAATGATAAAATGTATTAAAATTATTATACCTAATTGATATTCAATGTGAGAATATAAAATGTGTACCTAATTATAGAATAGGAATACGTTTTAATATTTTCTCTGTTTTTAAGAAATGAGTTTTAATCAGTCCGCTCATTAAGAATCTAGTTAAAAACTTTAAATGCTTTTTAACAGACACAAAGACATGAAAATGCTTAACAATATCCATAAAGCTCACTCATTCTCTTCGAAAAAAACCAAAGGAAAAAACGATTTTTACGAAACTGTACAACCATTTTAATTTAAGAGTGCAATAATAATATAGGAAAAATATAACAACTAACTTTTTCCGTTAAACAAGATATTTTTTTTACTAAAAAAAATGTTATATTTTTAATTCTGTTTATAAATAAATATTCGAAACATTCTTATATTAACACTTTAGGTCGGGTGACATGAAATCATTTTAAAGTTTACTTGCAGTTATATTTTGCTGTTCATGTTTTTACAAAGATATTTAAATAAGAGACAGCTTCTATTTTTTTTCCAATTTTTCCTGTATTTCTTTTTCAATTTAAAACTTTGTCAAGCTTTTCACTTAAAAATGTTTCAAATTAAATTATAAATATTATTAAATCCAAATAGTAACTATAAAAATATACAAAAAAAAACTCGTAAATATAGTTCCATAAAACCGTACATTTGTAAATGAAATCTACTTAAAACTGAATTGAACTTTTATGACTCAAATCGTACAACTTATTCTATTGTAAAAAAAACGTTATACACTGCTAAAGTGTATCATACATAGATTTTTAATTTATACACTGACTATTGAATTGTTTTGAAATTACACGAATTCCTCTTTAAATAGTTATTTACATTACATTATATTACAATTTCAGTAATTACTTATTTATGTAGAAAACAAAAATGTAGTAATTATCAGTATTGGTATAATAGTCTTATTTATAGAATAGAAAATATAGTTTTATTAAATTTATCCATGATTAAACATTTATTAAAAATAACATTTTAATAAAGTATTATAAAATATGTATATAACCACTGAGTAATTGTCAATTTTTGTTTGAGAATATAAAAATTCTACCTTTTAACTTGTAAAGGGTGTTATGGATAATAAGCTTGATTTAACAACCCCTTTTCTGTAGTGTACATAATGTGTAAACGAACAGAAAAGTAAACAGGGCCATCAGTAAGTCCCCACAAGCCTAGAATTTGTATTCTCGTTAAGCAAGGGTCATTGACAATTAACCCACTAGCTCATATCTGTAAAATCTATAAAAGTAAAATAACTTTAATAAAATATGCTTTTTACTTTTTAGCACGATAAACAAATATTTTAATTTAATAAAAACTACATAACATTTAATATAAAACTATTTAATTGTTCCTATAATAATTTTAAAAATAAAAAGTTTCGACAGTTTATATTATAATATATTGAAAATGTATCACATTTAATAATGCAAAATATTAATAGATATATAATGGAGAATAACTAATCGTATATTGGCGTATTACTATTTGCTTTATATTGTAATTAAATTATAATGAGATATTTGTGTTTAAATTTGTATTTTATAAAATACTTGTTTAATTGATTAATTCGATTTATTGGTAAGTGATTATTCATTTTATAAAAACATTTATTGGTGAGTTTATTTAAAACAGCATTAATAAGTTTATTTTATAAAGAGAAATAAAAAAAAATAGTTTAACTTAGCCAGACTTGTTTGTTAAGTTTGACATAATTTTGGAAGAAAGGTTTTTAACCTTTTAACTCGTTGTGGTTTAGCAATAAGATATTTTGAATGAAACTTCGAACACGTAAATTATTAGCTCCCGAGTGGTACAAACTTTATTTTAAAATGATTCAATGCGAAATTCTAGCTATGGTAAATTTTACGAATGTATATCTTTTACAAATCACTCTTCAGTAAATTAACTTTTGACGCGTCTAACGGCTGATGAGTGTCTAACTGATGGTAATGGTTTAATACGGTATTGGTCCATTTGAACAATTATTATAAGTTATAGCGGACTGACCTATAAGTATTTACTATAGCTGATTATTCAAAAACCTTATAGTATTACAAATTGTTTAATCAAATCAGGCAAATCAGGTATGCATTTGTATATTTTTTTTATATAAAGTATAACTTATACGGAATTAATAACGACTTAATGTATGATAGATTTGGAGTAGAATAATTACAACAAATTAAAATATTTGATATGTATTGAGTAAAAATTATATAGATTTTTAAGAAATAAGGGAAGTGGATGAATATTTGAAACACTTTATCCGTTTTTCCAGTCAACCAACAACATTCAATATATTATACAGACTAATGACGCCAGTGGGTAGCGCATAATGCACTATAATGTTGAAACGTTTTGGAGATTTGGGTTCTATAATATACCACAGAAGGAAACAAACAGGCGGTGGATATTAACTTGCTTCACCGCCACCGTCTGTTCACCGCTTGATGACGATGGTTTCGCAATTAGCTCAGGCCGACCGTTGAAAATGCAAAATAAGAATCGTTTAAAATGAGAGACGCCAGAAAGTGGCAACGTCAGTGGTGGCCAAGGAGAAGTTTTAAAGCTGCTAGCTTTTATATACATACTACATACACACACACACACACACACACACACACACATATATATATATATATATATTTATGTAATAATGTCCTCTCGGTTGAGTTCTAATTCAGTAATGAAGTTTAGACGCATAAAACTGGCCGACCGAAAAGAAACTTGATTACGCGCGCCCGCAGAAAATCCCCACCGCTGCTACCAATTTCCATCGTCATCATTTTCGTACAGTGAAATACTCGTGGCAAGCCAATTTTATGTTTGCCCCGTCCATCAAACCGAGACCAATGATGTCTTCATCTTCAGTTTAACGTTCAGGCCACGACAGGTCGAATGAATGACTAATAAATTGAATTATTCCTATCACGCGATTCTTCAGGGAATTTCCCCTTGACCGGACAAACAAACGTAATGTCATGCGTAAACCTTTATTGTACGAGATCAAAAACAGGATAAAGTAATAAGATAATCATTTTTTCGCCAACTAAGGTGTAAGGCTAAATAAACCAAATGTATAATTATATAATACGTACCTATGTAGAAATGTGCGTTTATATGTGCAAACCGTAAAAGCTCTTTTGCAAGTTTAATTAGAAAACTTTCGTCGTTCTTAATATTCAGTGAGATTTCAAGAGACGACAGTTAAAAAGAGCGTGAGAGATGGATAAGACTTACGAAATTTTGCTGACACGAAACGTGATGAATACATTTCTGTAGAAACGGAAGCTGGTCCGAACAAATTAATAATTTAAAGAGGTTGAGATGAAAATCAGAAGAATAAGACAGTGTAATATATGTATATATATAATATATTATATATACATAATTATTATAATGTTGTTATGATTATAAATAAAGTTTGTTATTGAAACATTGATAATAATATTGTTGATTATAATTTTATTTTAACAATATATAAATGATTGTATTATCATAGACGAGATGGGTCATAATGTTAATGTAATCTTATAATTTGAAATTTAAAAACAAACATAAAAGTATACATGTTATGTTAATAGATAAAAATACAAAATTGTGCAAAAATATATTCGAATATATTACACAGAAACAGTAGTCAGTATTATAACTTTGTAATTTGTAAAATATTTTTATAGACTTTTTCTACTAGCAGTTTTGAAAATATGAAGTAAACATAATTAATTTTTAAGAACTTAAGATTTAGGTTTAACGTACATAGGTATATAATCTATATATTTTATTTTTATTTTTACTATAATATATGTTGAATTCAATTGCCATTCTAAAGTTAATCGATAAATTATTATTATTATTTCATATTATATACCTAACTATTCTTAAATGTATACTTCATCAATTTAATAAAAAAAATTCCAAAACATTAAGTAACTAGTACAGGAAAGTTTATATTGTACATACTATTATATACGTTATTTATACTTAACTAAAAGCTTTGATTTAAAAATGGGTGATTCAATAAAAATTATTGAGTAAGTTATTTTTAGTAAAATACTGTTTTCTGTTTTATTTACAAACAAACAACTTTAATTTAGTTTAATAAAAGTATAAATTACACTATCAAATATTAGTTGTACACACAATTGGCTTATCTTCTTATGTCTTAAAATAGATTTTATGTATTTTTACTTATAACCTCAACCTCTATTCTACTCAACTCTAATCTAATCTAATCTAATCTACAAAATACAATTACTAAATCTTATACAAACGGTTCAATATGTATTTTATCAAGATAAATATCAAAAGTACTCTTTTAAAATTGTTTTAGTAAAATTCAATTATGTATTTATAAAAAATTCTGATATTAATTATTATTAAAATAATAATATATCCCATAAATAATCCAAATAATATTCAAATCTATGTATAAAAAACAACAGTTGGATATTCAAGAAATGTATTTGACTGAGTATATATATACATGTTTATCAGCAAACAAAATATTGTTTATAATGTATGCGTTTTGTGTTTAACGTGTGAAGTATTAAAACTTCAAAGTTCAAATAAACCACTGCTTGGATATTTGCGAGTTCTGATTAAGTGAAAAACTTTTAAGATATTACAAAAAACCGCTAAATATAAAAAACAGCGTTAACACTTCTAAGGTGAAAAAATATATATTTAAAAAAATCCATGCAATAGGAACTTTTTGAATATCGTTATCGCATCATTATTCACGCTTTACGCTCTTCGGATTCGTTGTAACACGGTTATTAAATTCAAACGACAGTCTAAACTTTTCCCTAAACTTTTTTTTTCTCCATCGTTGCTGCCATTGCCGATATAGAGTTCACTTGGTGTCGCACAATTATCGGTTTAACGGTTCAACGGGCCCAAGTTGAATGGGATGGAGAAAACGGTAGAAATACGGAAAAGATTTAAAAATAAAATTTACACGAGTAATGGTTTATATTGTTTATAAGCATATAAATTTAATGATGGAAGAAAAAAATGGTTTAAAACATCGGCTTACACAAATGTTATATAATTATACAATTTAATGTATTTTAATTTTTTAAAATCAATAATAAATAATACAAATAAAATAAATAGAGATAACGATTTTGAGAAATTAATAAGTTTAATATACACTCTACAAGTTATTCACGACCATAAGTGTGATATTTTTCTTCATTTTAAAACTTAAACTTTAAATAACAAAAAATAAATTTAAATGGTATAACTACACTTTTGTGACTTTGTCATCGAGAATAAGATATTTAATGCTCTTCATCCATCGCATGTTTTATTTTAACTTTATTACAATATTGATGATTATTGTGTGTACTGTTTTATATTAGTTACGAATTTGTATTTATTTAGTATTAGATTCTGAACGGAATGATGAATGTATTGATTTTACAATGATGTATGTTTTTTTACTATGCGATATTATTATGCCGACTTTAAAATAGAATTTATGCTGAACATTTTAATATCTAACTGTCAACAATATTATAAATATTTATATACATATTAAACTGAACCGCCGTTTAAGATTATTATTATATCCTTAATATATACATATTAGTAACTTAGAAACTGTTCGTTTGAACTTTGATTAGGAAACTAAAACATTTTTTTAAAAAATCGAGGGTTATTCGGTTTAAACATTTACAGAAAAAAAGATGGGTTTAAAATAGAATTTTTAATCACTCCTTACACAGAATAGAAATCTAAATAATTAAAAATATAATTTTTAAGACAAATTAAGGCTTGACAATTTTTAAAAATTTAAAAATTTAAACTAACGAATAAAATTGAATAAATTATTAAAACAAAATTTTAAATGAGAATACTTGATGAATCTCCTGTACATTATTTAATACCTACATAAACCCGTAATTTAGGAACTTAATGGGATCGTAAAGTTTGTTGTTACTTATATATATTATTATCTATTATGTATTATTGTATTAAACACAATAATTTTATCAATACCTATACTTTTTGGAAGAAATTTTATACTGATGATTAAATATTTATAATTTATATAGTAAGCATTGTAATATAATAACTTAATAGAAAAAAAAATCTTTTATATTCTTCTATTTTTTCAATTAAGTACAAATATAATATAATACAAATAACTCTTTCTTTCTAAAAAAAAGCGTTATTATTATTGTTTTTTTTTTTTTTTTTTAGTTCAAAATTAAACCTTTTCTGTCTTCTCATTATTTCGTACAACACTGTTCCTCCACCTTCACCGCACAGTAGAAAAATAATGAAATCTTGTTCTGTCGACAACAACGAATTTCCCGAGGGCACAAGAATATAATATTTCCTTGGACCCAACAACTACTATAGAACCTCAATAGCCATCTCCAAATGTATTTTCTAAAGTGAGTGCTTTACGTCCTTTTGAAATTGATTATATTTCATTTATAAGAAATCCAAAAATTTAATTTAATTTAAAATACTTTTAAGACTTTATACTACTCTTTAAAAATATAATGAATTTGTTTAAAGACTAATTATGATTAAAAAAATCAGTATTTATAATGATCCATGATTCATTTTTTTTTTGGTCGATATGCTTCCTTGTTTCATTAACAAATTAAACAATTATTTATATTTAGTGATCACTAAAATCAAATGAATATTTAATTTTCATAATTTCATTAAGCTATGTACAGCTATATAGGTATATTATTATAATTTAATATAATGAGATAACTATAATAAAAACGACTTCAAATACAACTATTAATTCTTAGGTACACAAATTACATATTATTACACTACGCAGTGTGGTTCTTTTAAAAGTATATACATTTTTTTTTTGAAACATATTAAAGTTTTTTAAAATATTTTTTGCGTATAATTTTAATTCATTAAAATTTTACTTTATATTTTTATTGTTATTATTTTTAAGTATATTTCATTTTAGAATGACACATTTTTGATTTTATAACACAAACTAGAATATTAATTTAAGAATTGTATATTGATTACAAATCGAATTTCAAACAGGTTTTCAATTAGTTGTAAGTATTTTAAGTAAAATAAGCGGAGTTGAGTAGTCAGGGAACCCCCCACAAATTAGTGTTCACTGTATTCTAATATTAAAAATTTAAAACTTAAAATCCGTGTTATACTAATAAACAAATTTAAAATATCATTTTTAAATTATATTTAAATTCCCAGCAAAATATTCTAGATTGAAATATGAAATTAAAAATGTATATCATTCAGAGTAAAAACTCAAAAAAATAAAATTAAAATAATATATGATTTGTAATTAGGTACTCTAATATATTAACTTAAAAACATATTTCAAAATAAAATGTGTGTTTCTCCTTTAAAAGTGTCGTCTTATATAGTTTTATAAGATAATATTTTGGGTACCTAATTTTCAATCGTTAGCGTTCGTGATTAGTCGCAAACACATTTATTTCCCTGCAGGATAATAATGTAAGAACGCGGGTTCGTCGTAACGATTCAGTTTCTAGAACATGATGCCGTGGATAATATAAAATACGATGAAAGTGTTCGTGTACACCATATAAGTAAGTATCGTAGTAGATATCGAGAGGACCAGCATGCCGCACGACCGTCGGATAGCAAACGGCGTTGCCAGTGGTTAGCCGGAAAACGGTCGGTCGGTCTGAGGGTGTGAAATGCGGTCGTATATAATAAGATACAAGGGGAGTGGGTAGTAGCAAAACAGTATAAATGGCGTACGTAATTTGGGTCGATAATTATTACGAATGTATATGACGGCAGCGTTGGCGGCGTATTATTATATGTTACACAGGTACGACCGGAGGAATATTATTTTATTATATACCTAGGTAGTATTAACCGGTCGGAGAGCAGTTTTTGGCACGCGGCGAATGGACTCTACGAAAAACCGTACAGCGGCAGCTCGTATTCAGATGCGGTAAACACCTCCTGGACACACATAATAATATATAACAGATTACGCACATCCGCCGGCGGCCGGAAGATTCGTCGGAGTATTTACGCTCAATTAAGACGAGGAGTGCGCGAACATAATAAACGAACAACGATATAGAACGATTACGGTGGCAACGGCGACGGATAACCTTTTGTGTACACACGTCCTGTACATACATAGGTAATTATTGCTTAGATGCCTATGTATTGCATATCCGGTGACCATTGCGTCCCCGCGAATACTACCTATACGTATAAAATATAATACGCCGACGAGAATATAATAATATGAGCTGCATGGCCGCCGATGACGCTACAGCATACACGCGCCGCACGATCCAGCGTCGGCGACGGAATTAAATTCAATTCACGGAGGGGTTGTGATGTTTGCCTCTGCGAACAATATCGACTCTGATGAACGTTGTTATTATTATTATTATTATTATCGGGCGACGGCGATCGGACGGCCGAAGTTTACCTCGACCGTAATCAGCGAGGGTCAACCTCCAACACGTGGTGATTTTACGCGACCGCGGCAATCGCGCTAACGGTATATAGTGTATACAAACGCGAGCGAAAGGCTGTTTCGAAATTAAGTTTCATTGTAATAACGGCGGTGAACTTTCAGCCATTGGATTTACTGCAGTGCGTGTATCGTTCGTCTATTCAACGTGCGTTAAAACACTACCCCCCGTTTGTGGACAACACGTGGTTTTGCGTCCAAGATTCGACCGAGTCGTGAAGACGAATGTTACTCCGACGTGCACATCAATTCTTTTAGCAGTCGTTTACGATCGATTTTCACGTTTATAATAAAATAAATTACAAACACAATAGTGTTCTGTAAAGCTATAAAACGATTATTGCCAATCCACATGACTCGACCGATGTTTTTATTTTCTATTTTCACCAAACCCCTTCCCGATCGATATCGTTTTTCGAGCATATATTTTGTTAAATAATATATTATTATAAAAGCAATAATTTATACTTAACTATATCGATTAACATCATATTTCGGTTCCTTTTATAATATTAAAAATTATTATTTTGTTCTTTTGTCCTTAAAATATTAAAACATTACCCGTGTATTATTAACTGTTATCAACTATTATAGTTTTATTATTTTATATTAATATGCATATTATTTTTATTATTTATGAATTATAAATATGTCAAACGTCTGGTTCTAATTATTGTAAATTAAATTGGAATTAATTTTATAATGATTCAAACATAGTTTTAATTAAGTAACTACAAAATACTTTATGACTTTTAAGTTTGGATCTTAAATAATTGTTCAATTAAAAATATGTATTTTAATGGAAAAAAAGTGTTCGAAAATTTACTTTACATCATTTCAACCAATCAACAGTCATTACAGTGATTTGAGAAAATCGTAAATACATTTAGGTAAATGTTTGTTGAAAAGTTATTGATGGGTAATCTCGTAACTAGGTTACACGCGAAAAAAGAACTGAATCATAAACTACGCCTGAAGGTTGTGGCGGGAAACAACTATCCCATTTTACTATCGTAAATTCAATTGTAGCTATCATTGCATAAAGGCGCGTGCGTGGAACAACTGCAGGGGAGAAAACACCTGTAGATGAAACGAGAAAAAGATTTCTTACAGAAGAGAAACTAAAACTCATTCATATTTAAGAGGGCTATTGTTTTGATGCGCATTCGGTAGTAACATTAGTGTTGGTGGCAAAAAATAAATTATTCGATGGGCGTCACTTTAAAATAATAAAATACAATATAATGTTTAACTGTATTATTGCGTATTGGTTGTATAATATGATTTAGACGTTTTTAAATCAGAGTAATATTCATTTTTATCGCGATATTTAACCAAATAGTAACTTATTTAAACATTTCAAGTTAAAAATACAAATAAATTAAATATAAAGATTTGTAATTGAATGTGAAACGAGACAAAATAATTCAAATTTATATTGATAACTAGGTTAAAATAAAATAATTCAAGAGAAACAAATTATTGAGGTATACTAAGTAGCTAATAAAACTACTACGTTAATTAAGAACAATCTAGTAAATATTTTTTTTTCGTATTTATTTATGTAACCTAAAAATTAAATTTTTAATGAATCAATTTATACAAATAATTTAATTTATATTTTTGTGTTATGAAAAATTTTAAAATTTACATTGTAAAAAGTTTATGATTATTGCGTTTATAAAATAAAAATAAGTCATGTTTGAACATAAAATAATCAAATATCATACTTAATAATTAAAAATTTATTTCAATTTATTGATTTTTCTAAAACATACACCTACATTATAGTTAATAATCAAGAATATAAAATTTAAACTTTAAAATATATACATATATATTTATAATTTACTCGTGTATACTAATTTTTTTTTTTCAATAATTGATTTTGTATAATCATGTACCTAACCTTTTATTCGTGAAATTAAAAAGTAAAATCAATTCTTAAAAAGTTTAATCTAAAACAACCTTTATTTACCTTTATGACTTGTATATTTGGGAAACTTCCCAAAAAAGAGTAATTTATCTATATGATGAAAGAGGGAAAGTTTAACTTACATTACAGGTGTTTGTTACTAAAACAAAAGTTTGGTCGTTTTGCTGTTGTATGTACCACATTTAAATTTATAAAGTTTTTATATCACCACGAAAACTCGAAAAATAGGTAAAATATATTTTCAGTAAACAGTAAGCGCTAATATATAACAATTTTTATTTGTGTTTTTGATAAAGTTTTAAGTAATTTACAGGTATGTTGAAATGTACCGATATCAATACAATTTTTTTAATTCAACTGATTAACAAAACTAATACACTTGCGTTGTCAAAACAATTTTGAGCATGGTTCCTACCCATACACTGTTTCATCCTCAAATTCCATAACGGCATAACCGTATAACCCAACAACATTAAAATCGGTTTCGAGTTCCAATGTGATTAGTGGAACTCGTAAGTTCATACATTTGCATATCAATTTCGTTAATCCCTAGAGCGGACAAACGGAGCGAGGATACAAAATCGTTTCACGGTATAATGTTGTCGCACCAATCAAAACACCAATAGCGTTTATTTTACATATTATTATATTTTATTTGCGTTTTCCTTGACATTGCTTTTAATTATTATTTTAATTTTCAATATGTTACAATACACGTGCTCAAAATAAATATGAATAGAAATAATAATGGTTTTTACAGTTTTATATCATATTAATTTGGACACCAAATAAAAACAATAATTTTGTATCTATTTATAAACAAAATTATGCAGAAAACATAATATATTGAGTAGTTGGTATTTAAAAAGTTATGTTGATATTATTATAGTATGTCATAAAGTTAAAAATTGATAATTACATACAAAATATTGTTTCCGCTATAATTTATTATTAAAATTAGTTGAAAACAAAAATAATTAAAAGTAGGATAATATTAATTAAATTATATTTTGTTCAATGTAGTGTAATATTTGTTGTGTAAAAATGTAGAAAATTAGAGTATCAAATACAAAAACACTAGTTACTACTCCTATACTCCTATTGATATATTTTCTTCAATATTTTCAAATTAATTCGTATTACAAGTTAAATGTATACTACAGTATAATATAAAAGGTCTGTCTCGAAAATGTAAGACTGAGTTTCACCGTAATTGAAAATTTGAAGTATAAATAAAAGCCTTGTCATTAAAATTTAATAAGCTTTTCAGTAATAATGAAATATTACTAATCTTCCCTATGTACATTTAGTATTTTCTAGACAAATCAATTTTATCCACTATTAAACTCAAAAATATAGGTACGATGAATTTTTTCTCATTCATCAATAAATTTAATTCAAATCAAACATTATTTAATACGCCGTTAATATATAATTTAATTCACTATCATGAATTATGAAAAATAAGTACAACGCAATTTAGTTTCCTAAAAATGGTCTAATTTTTAATCATCCCTAATTAATTATTATATTATGTAATAATAAATAATAATGACATATATAATATATATACATTATACCATTGATTATTGATTACACATAAATGCATAACTTAATTAAACATTATTTATTCAAGAATTTGTAGTAAAAAAAAATTCCATATACCTTAACACTAAAGTAAACAAAAAACCACTCATAATCTTGTTGCAAATATACCGATTGTGTGAATAATAATTTCAACAATGTAAGCGAAAAACAAGAGAAGTGAAAACTCGCTCTCTCTACCGGATATTTATATTTTCTTTGGAAAAATCTGCGGGTGATTGCACACACACAATACTTTAAGAAAATTTCATATTTTTATAAATTTTATAGTTCTCTACATGTATAATATATATGATAGACCTATATTATATTATTACATGTTTTTTTTTTTTTTTATTAAATAAATGTAGTCATTTTTGTACAAATCTATAAGTTCATAAATCATTTTTTTTTTTTTTAATCTTTCCCGTTTTTTAATCCAATTTGTACTTTATTTGTACAATTTAATTCTACTTTTATAAATACAGTATAAGTAGATGCTATTAACACATTTTATAAACAATTTCTTACGGATAGTTAAAATTTACCTCAAAATCAATTTCCTCATATGATATGTTTATAATTTGTTAGTTTTACAGATTATTGTATTTATCACTCACCTGAAACAAATAAAATATAACATAATTAATATAACTAACCAAATTCAAAAAATATATTTATAATTTTAAATGTATCAAATATTTTAATCCCAAAAACAACTTTAAGGGCTAGTCTGATATTAACCAATAAATTAGCTAATTAAAACGAAACACATCGATGTAAATATCAGTCCATAACTCATAAGTGTTTGAGGTGACTATACTGAGTGGTGCATGATTCGTCGTCCGTTAACTGAATCTCAACACAACATTATGCTGCGTTAGAAACAGATATGGGTTCTACATCAAAACAATCCAAATATGATTTTAATGTTTTTAATAAAATAATAACGGTGCCCACATAATCTGCTTTTTACACATCTTGCGCTAGTACTAGACATACTGACAAAAATGGATAAAAAATGGTTGGTCTAGAAATAAACCACAATCCGGTAAGACGAATCGGTTTCAACGCATAAATACGAACACATTACATACAATACAAACAGATAGCAAGGCCATAATATAATTATGATATGAGTAAAAACATAAAACTATAATATTTATTAATCCGTGTAGTATATATAATTTATTATAAACTATGACATCAAATCAGACAGACGTCATTTAGTTGGTTTCAATACTATTTATTAATTTATTATAAATATTATGTCGTTTTATTTTACTGAGTAAAAATGAATTTCAAAAAATATTTAATCACTTTGTGTTATAATATAAAAGTGTTTTAATTATGACCTTGGATATAATTACAAATAAAAATTGCTTATCAAATAGGCTGGAATAATTCCCAAGAAAATTTATGCTGTGTGATTATGAATGTCACACAGCTGTGGACATCTCATGAAATACATCAAGAAAAAGTGGATAAATATTAACTACTATATTACTGTGCATTGTACACTGTACGTCTGTGCATATTATATTATTGTAACACACAGTTAATTTATTAGAATGCGTACATAATTATATAGCTATTCCATTAATATCAATTGTTAATCTCATCAAAAATTATTGGATAAAATGTCAACAGTTTATTTATAAATATTAAAATATTATATTAACTAATGAGTTTTTAGAAAAACAAACGTGATTAATTTAATTTTGTTTTAAGGAGAAGTTCTAATAAGACTTTATAGAATTTCGGCTAAAACATTTTTAATGTATATAATATTATAAATATTTATAAAATTTCAACTAAGTACAAAATAAGTACTTAAATTAGTATAATATAACCTATGGAAAAAATAAGTTCATTATTTCAGAAAAAATATGGAAAGAATAAATAGATATTAGTTATGCCTATAAGATATTATTAAATATAATAACATAATATTTTTTTTACTGAAAAATTGTAATGAGTTATACCACATTTTCAAATACATTTAATTACTAGTCCATACTATTATATATATATTATATGAGTGTAGCGCGTGTGTATGTATACAATTATAACAAGTATGGATAAGACAAAAAATGACTAAAAGTATTACCTAGTGAAATACTGAATTTCTTTTCCTATTTATTCGTGCAACAGTGCTTAAGAATTTATACTATTTAATATTTAGAGATTATAACAGTATCCTCTTCAAATTATCCCCGAAGTATCTTAGAAAATTAATCAATTAATTTTAAAGAGAGATTTTTATAAAACCATATAGGACATAGGTACTATATTTTTATATAACAATATTTTACATAATATATTATATTAGTTAACTAGTAACTTGTAATTATTATATGATGTATGTTTAAAAATTATTATTTGTAAAACTTCGTCTTATATAATCTTATATATATTATTTACAACTATTAGTAAGTTTTACTTTGATTTATTAATAAATATATTAACATATTTTAAAACGAAATAAATTAAATACAATTATAATATTTCTCCTAAGTTTTCAATTCCAAGTTTTAATAATTGAAGAATCAATAATCATTCAAATTGGTTTAATTTTGAGTAGAAACCATTAACTTTAACATGGTTTAGGAAAAAATACATCTATGTTTTATTCGTATAGGTGGTAAGGTTTTACTTAATATGTCCTATCTAGGAATGCTAAATTACAATTTTTTTAATGTAAACATAAAAATGACTTATAAAACTAAATAATTTAATAATCTATCTAATGACAACACGCAGAACACTCAAATATTTATAGAATACATATATTATATTATATAGATTTAAATTTCAATACAACCTAAGTACTTAAGTATAGAATTACTTTTAATATAACTACTTCTAATTTTTAAAACATAAATATTATATATTTTTTTTCTATAAAGTTACGTTATAATGAATAAATATTAATTAAATGAATTAAGAGGAAATAAAATGAGATCAAAAATAGTACATGTTTTTTACACAAGCGTCAGTTTATTTACTTAAAAAATCAAACAACTTGGAAATGTTCAATACATTTGGCATTTCTTGCTTTAAAACAAACCTAAGTTATATATTTTTATTGGAAAACAGCAATGTTCCCGAGGGATCTCAGGTACCTGCAGAGTGTCCATCAGCTACCCGGGGGTCTTTAGGGCCGTTTGTTGCGATTCTCAAACTTGAGGTCATTAAAATGTGTCCGGCTTTAAGCACAATTGGGGTAAACACACGAAAGGTAACCTCAACCATGGTAGCCATTCGAAAACTGTAGGGATAGAGAGAGGTTGTATGTTGAACTATGTGTCCCATGACGGCAATTTCCAAGCTCTAGCCCCGATAAATATCAACAAAAGGACCGCAAACCGAGGCCAAATAATGTTGTGTAATTCTTGTGACATGTAAAAAAATGAAACAGATAAATAACAACACATAGCCCATCAATCTTTGATGACATGTAAACGCTTTAAATATTAAAATCAAATAAGCTACTATATAGGTATTTAAAATAAAAAGTTAAATTACACATTATTATATTTTTATTATACATGATATTATGTTATATAGATAAGTTAATATGAAATTTAAGTAAAACAAAACTTAATATTTTACATAATCTATCAATAATCCGGTTTTACTTCAGGAACCACCGTCTATATTACTATTATAGGTATTCATTATTCGTTGTTAATATGAAGATCTTTGATTAAAATGTATAATTCCCAAATGTAAGCATATTTTTTGTTTTTCATTATATACGCTAGACGCAAAATTAATTTTTTAGTTTTAATACTTTATAATAATAACTGTATACTATTAATAATTTATTTAAATAAGATAATTAATAAATTATATTTTAAGAGCTAAATATATATTATATTTACAAAGAATATAAGAAAACAGCGAAAGATTTAGTGAAAAAAAAATACGAATACTGAATATACCACCATGGTCATTTCCCCAGTTTAAGCTTCAATTCGCTTTCTATACCTAGTCTATTCTATACGAAGAAAATCATCGGTTATTATACGCATCGAGTAGTTCGTACTTTTGTGTATGGGAAACTCAATGGCTTTTCGTTTATGATTGATTAAAAGTTAAAAGCATTAACTTCACCGCTATACCACTGCGATATTTGCGGATAATCTCTGTCACTCAAATGAATATAATCTACCTGTGTACGCAATCAAAGTTTACAGACATCTTACGAAACGTATTTTTCTGCTTCATTCCTCTCAACTCAGTTGACATTAATTTAATGAAAGTTTAAAAATACTACAAGATAAATAAAATAGTTCTCCCGAAGATCTGTTTTTCATTATATATAATTAACCTAAATAACAAACCAGGGGTATTTTAATTAAATTTTCGATCAAATAATAAATTGTGAGTTGGATAAACCTTAAAGATATATATATTATAATTTACATTTATAATATTATTAAATTATAACTTATAACTTATAAGATTATATTGTGCTCTATATGAAATCTCGATAAAAATTTCTATTTGACGATTAAGTCAATTAAAAAACCAATTTCAGTTTACCTATTTATTGATAAATAATATACCTATTAATTGCGTTGAATTATCAAGTACTCAAATAAGCAATTATAAAACCAAACACTAACTATACATTAACTGAATAGGTATTGGTTTTATCAATATTTTTCAGTTAATGATGAAGTAAAAAACGTGTATTAAATCAGTTGTGTATTTGAAACATTATCTCAGTTATACTTGACAGATAGTTTTCAGAGAAACATGCGCAACTGCGAAATATAGAAAAAACCTACTTCGCCGGATGACATAAACTGCTACGTACGAACATAATAATAATAAATATATATCATATTATAAACGTATATATTATACAGTATAGCTACCTACAAAACGCGTGTATTTTATAAAGAGGGATTGAAATAACAGAACGACCGGCAAAAAGACTGGCGTTCGGAGTCGATTTGTCATTCGGGCGTAGGTCGTCGGTCTTCTCTGTAGGTTGTTAAAAGTTTGATTTTCTTTTTTTTGCTCCCCCGCGTTGTGTTGACTGTGGATAAAAGAGGAGGGCACGTGACATCATATTGTTTTCTGGGACTTTGGGCAAAACAAATTGCCAGCGGTGGCGGTGGTCCTGAGAGACACGGTGTCGAGACAATCCCTGGGGATAACATCTTCGTGGCGTCAGTAGGGGGTGTGGGTGTGCAGGGTCGGAGAGCCGATGTAAATCAATCATTGTCACGCGTTCCACCTTTTATACCAACGACACCACCTCCTGCAGCGTCCGCCATCGACGTGACATCCACCTGCCCATTATTGTATTATTATATACCTGCAACGACGATAATATTATTGTTATCGTCCTACTCCTGCTGCTATTTCCGATGCGATTTTGAGAAGAGATGAAGTATTGGTTATGACGGACATAGACGGGCGGAGATGACGACGATGGGAATACGCGGTTGCGAGCGTGACCACCACGGATGCTGTCGTGGGCTGCCCGCGTGACACAATAATCCGAGTTTGCCATACTTTCCGACCGCTCGTGCTTGAGTATGTCATTAATAACGATTGCAACAACAAGCACGCACAGTTGTGCGACTTAGATGACTCAGACGACAACGTTCTTGGTAAAAGACAAAACACGTAACAATATTCGCGGTCAGTTCTATTCAGAGGCGCCCGTACTTGTCTTCATTTTATGCGAGATAAGTATTAAAATGATATTTTATCCACTGCCGATGCATATCCCAACCACTCACTTTTCATCGACGTCATGACCGGATACTAAATAGTCTTTAAAGTCGATAGCGACCTATTTACTACAAAATACTACGGACGTTTATTAATCTAATTGTATACTGAATTTAATGCAACATAAATACTAAAATACTACTTGTCTTTAGTTGAGTCAACAACAAGTTTTTATTATAATATTATAATAAATTTTTTTTTTCTTATTATTATATAATTTGTATAATAATATGTGTAAACCAACCTATATGTATTATATACGTTTATACAGTTGTTTTGTACTTATCATTACATACGCCATCAATGTTGTACAACAAAAGTTTTAAATAAAATTTTCAAATGAACAAAACTTGAAAGAACTCAGTCATGTTTATTAGTTTATTAACGTCTTGTTTTATTAGTATTTTAAGTAAAGGAACCCGAGTTTTGCGATGGTTCAAAGCATCTATATATACGAAAAATTACTCTTGTTTGTTCACTTTTGATTAAAACTCTTGTGTCTTAGGTAGGACAATATTGTTATCATGCCCCTGTCAACTATTCAACTGGGTTGCTAATTAAAATCTGAGGATGATACAAGTTATGTGGAGTAAAAAATACGACCATGATGAAAGTACTAGAAGTGACACCGTAATATTTCGATTAAACTATGCGGGACGCGGGTAAAAGTTTGCCGAATGTTTCCACACAAAGCTTAATATCTTTGGAAAAACTTTAAATCATCCTTACTATAAGGACTACGAATAAACGAGAATTAAATATAGGTATCTTCATAAGTAATCTAAATCCCAACCAACTTTGCAATGTTACTAGGTGAAAACATATGAATAATAAGCATAAAGTTGAAAATATTTACATCTTGTATTATACTGATCAGTATAATCAGATTATTTTATTAGTAAATTCAAAATAATTTAAATAATCTAAACAGAAAAAAATTTTTGGTAGTGCTATTGATTACAATAAATAATATAAAATAATAATAAGTCGTTCAAGTAATATTAAATGATAAATAATTAGTATTCAGTTTTAAATCTTAAATAAAGAATATTAATAATCTAACTGGACTAAAAAATAAACTAACTGGTTTTAAATCGTATAGTTGATGTAATCATTGTTAAAATGTTGCAGATATACCTATAAATAATAAAATATATTAATGTTAAAATCCCATAACACTTGTTCAAAAATATTGAACTTAAAAGTGTAGGTATATGCAATGCACACCACGTGCGTATGTTAAAAATTCAAGTACAACATGACAGAAATATTAACTTTTTAATCCAAACAGTGGGGTGGGTTAAAAGGGTAATACCGATATATAGAACTCAAATTAAGTTTTACTGGAACAAAACAAAATGTATATAATATTTTCATTGAACAAAAATAATTCATTCAAAGATCAAATTAGCATTTGTGGATTTATATTCATTAGAAAACTATAAATTATGCGGCGTGTCTCTTTTATTTATATATGATAATAAAATATCAAAAACTGAAATATAACCAACTCGTTTATTTTAATATTAATATCGTCGAGTGAAATTATATTAAAACGGCAACCGATCAGAAGTGTTTATGGATGGAAAAAACGTTAAATATAATAAACGATTAAATATATCATACTATATAATATATTTAATCGTCCCATATATGCTAATGTTTTATAATGTTTATTGTTTACACCATATGTCTTCTTGTATCATATAAGTATATAATATTATACTGCACGTGCTACAACAGAGATACCATACATTTTGGCGATATTTTTTTAATTTTTAAATTTATAATAAATACATTTTACCGGATAGCAACATAATAATTAATAAACGCATAATGTAAAACCTGATGATGATACTTACACACACTTCAATCATCTCAACGATCAAACTCAGTTACCTTTGTATTAAATTATATTTTACTATCACATATTCAAAAAAAGTTATTCTGATCAGTTAGACGTAAATGTGGCTTATGTATACTTATGAAATCATACGCCTATTTAAGAATATTATGATACTAATAAAAATGCATGGTTAATAAGTTTGAGTATCATTAATGAAATATACGACAAACATAATCATTCTTAAAAAAAACTACATATTATCGTATAGTAATGAACTGAATAAAATCAAACAATGTTTAAAACTGGTCGAATTTGTTTAAAAATCATTTCAACTATCTAAAAATATTACCAATCTAGCTAAGATGTCCAAATATGAAACACAGACACGTGATGGAAACTATAAAACAAAATATATCAAAATAATAATTTACACATCATTTCCATACGTTTAGAATATTTAATACGGAATGCGTATGATTGGATAATAAGCTAATATGCGGACGAACAGACTAAAATTACGTAACGTTACGCGTATATTAAAATTACTTGAACTTCTCGAAGACCAATAAAAATATGGAATGAAGGAACCAATACTTATTTTTATAAACATTTCAATGCATCACTTCCAATTTGTCCACATGAAATGTATATTATAAGTCACTTTTAAACTTTTTTTTCAAAGTTTATATTAACTTTAAGAGAAACATAAATGTTTTGGACATATATCCATGCTAATCATCAGAGAGGATTATGAGTTTATTTTGACGTTAAAGTCAATAAGTTTTTTTGGAACGAAAATTGTTGCGTTCGTATTTTTTTTTTTTTTTTAGCACTACCATCCCATACTTGCTGTTACATGTATGAAGTCTTAAACTAAATATAAATTTTGTATTAGGTAAGTTGAAACGACAAACATCCGCATAGATACAGTATACCTACCCAATTTATGCGTCCTACATTTACAATGATACACGTGGACAACGTGGACGAGAACTACCACCGTCAACACTGAACCCACCAACCCTCCTCCAATTACCGGCTTCCGTGTAAACACGACGTCACTCCACACCACCACGGGGGGTTGCTTTCGCAGGGGTTGTGTTTGGGGTGTTTTACGGGAGGGGTGTACGTGGTGTAATAATTGCACCCTTCGCCGCCACGGTTACGTCGCGCGAGCAAGGGATTGTCAACGACCGATGCGACGTTGGCGTGTGTCACGCAAATCCATCGTCGCCGTTGTCGTCGGGCACGGACTAATTAGCAGCTGTATATTAATATATATGACACTGTATCCTCTTCGACGACCAAATTTTATACCCCATGTACCCGGTGAATACACGTATACAATAATATATTTACACTATAACCAAGGATCAGATATATGCTACGAATGCTTCAGCATAATAGTCAATAGGTCACTGACCGGAGGAACAAAATTTCTCCAAAAAATTCACTTGGGTCTAAGCTTAAACGATCTATAATACATCATTTATTTTATTTTTATCTTTATGCAAGTATTTTACATCTAAATTATGTCTTAATTGATATTTAACCTAGTATATAAAATATAATCTCAATTCTTAACAAAAACGATGGCTCAGTTATGTTGAATCGTCAAAAATCAGGTCGCATTAATTTCACAAATTAAATCAATTACCGAAACAAAGGACCAGAAATAAATGAAACAGGTACTCAAAAGCAAAACTTCAAAGAGGCGTGACCGGTTAGATTGCTAATTATCACGAATGACGTGACGAGTAATAGAGAAATAAACACTTGTCACTAGTGCTAAACTGCTAATTATTCCTATTTTAATTTAAAATTAAAATTAAACCGGTATTTTCATTTATTAAGGACATTTTACTACTCGTACATGACAGATAACTATGTTTATATTTTATTAATGAAGTATAGATGTACTTAAAAATAATATTATAGTATTAGCTGTAAAACATATTTTTTTCTATTAATTAAGTTGTAATAAATACTTCAACATGCTTTTACTGTATGCAAAAATAAAATATATCGTACTCCTCGACTTTGACTAAAAATATATGTATTTCGTATTGTTATAAACTTCTAAGTATGAAAGTGTAATGATTTTCTGATCAAATACATACATACTACTTCAAGTACATAATAAGTGTACGAAAATTAATATAGAATGAAATTTACAATTTAAATTAAATAAATCTAAATGTATTCCAAACAATTAAACATAAAATATAATATTTTCAAAAAGTACTTGTTAAATAATTTTACCAACTAGTTTTCCAATAGTTTTACATCAGAAGATAATACGTAAAACATATTATTAGTACTTTCCGTTTAACCTTATGAAACATTTTTCTGTAGATTTATTAATTTTTTAATGGAATTTTGTTTTCATTGTTTTGATAAAGGGAATGTTAATAAAATTTCAACTTCTTAAAACGAATAAGAAAAAATAATCTCTTAAACCATTTTTTTTTCATCTTAAAACTATATTAAAAATAATTCAATACAATATTTTAATTGAAAAACTTCTTCTATTATTATAGCTTGTAATTAAAAATAATAAAGACAATGTTTTCATTTATAACAACGATAAGTAGTTTAATTAATGTTCATAATAATTCTAGAACTCGGTGTCAGTTTATTTTTAAACGCAATGCATAATATTCTCGTATACATCAATATCTCTAGGTCCCTATAATTATACATGTTATTAAGTTCTTACAATTGATGCTATTTATTGTACACGAGTGTTATCGAATTTAAACATTCGAAAGGACCAGAAACTCCTACTTTAAATATTTTTAATAAGCTGATAAATATAGATATTAATTAATCCATTTTGATTTAAAACAATAAAATCAAACTGATTAAAATATTTCCATTTTTTCAGCTCTTAATTTCTGTAAGTTTTTGCCAATTATTAAGAAAATTATTGAAATTTTCATATGTTTAATTCACCAAAGTATTGAATACATAAAATTTAGTATCGAAAATCACTCTCAAAGTTGAAAATTGCCTAAAATAGTAGATAGAAATTGAATAATGTATTTTACATAATTGTAAGCCAGTATATATTCTTCGCTTCACATAAAATCAAAATATTTTTAGTAATCTTATAGTATTCCAAGCTATAAGATATAATATATATTATTTAATATGAAATTATGAAAAACACATTCTGTAAATATTTTTTTTTCTTTTAAGTGTATAATAAATTGATAGTATGGTTACCATGAAATCGCTAACAAAATGAAGTCACCCACCGATGACAATATTGCTTGGTATTTATAATGTATAATAGTTAGAAAACTATCAAGTGTCAATAGTATTAGTTATTTGTATAAAATAAAATTAATTTAATAGAACATATATGAATATAAAAAAGTAGTTCCTGTGCATCACTGGATAACTCTTATAACAGTTAAACTATTTCTTATTTAATTTCAATGCCATTAGGTTTGCCACTGGTTTTATGAAAAAAACTATAAACCATTATTTTCTATCTAATTCTTCATATAGATATAATATCTTTGTATGTATACCATACTTTACAAAATCATAACTGACTTAATAAGATAGCCGAGAGAAGTGCAGAATTTAGTTAAAATATTAATTCTATAACATAATTCTAAAGAAGGTTGTTGTAATTAGTTACTCGTAAAGAACATATCGAATTTCTATATCTCATTAAAACTCAACTCTAAGTAAATCAAATTCAATTTTTAAAATTAGTTTTAAATTAACAGTTTAAAGTAAAAATTATCTAAAATCTCTAGTAAAAACAATGGATAGGTTAAAACCAATGGACAAACCCATATTTGTTTATTCCTACAAAATTAGTAAATAAGATAAAGAAACAATTAACGGGGTGTACAAAGTAAAGGCTGTATGGAAGCGTTTACTGTAACTGTGTTTGTGCAGCGTTTTCTCAACCACACCCCTTCCAAAGTCACACCGCAACAGATGCTCCTGGTCAACGTGTTCAGAATACCATACATTTCTATATAGAGTAACAGTGTAGATAGCACACAAACACATTCACACCGGATGGGGACTTACCCCTAAACTAGAGGAGTAGGTTATACGTAGCGATTTTATACTGTCTCTGCTAGAAGGGGCGATCGACATGTCCAGAATTATTTAAAAGCGTCAGGGACTGCTATATTTGGTACAAATTATCGAATATATTTTCTATTTTCATTCTTATGTTTGCCTGTACCAAACTACCGTAACCGAGTTGTTTGTTTAGGATATATGTTTTTCCCTCTCTTCTCTTATATTTCCTTCCTCTCTTTTATATAAATCCCATATTCCCATGAGAGTTAGTTGATTTTTCAGCCAAAACAAATAATGAATCTAATACAAATTCTATATCTTGTAGTGATTTGTTTTGTCATAAGACCTCTTTAGGTTATGCCTTGGAAAATAATGCTATTGATTGCAATATAAATACGCAAGAAATAATTCACGCTTTTGTATTGTAATTATTAAGTAAAATGTTTTAATTTTTTATTATTATTACAAAGGAATAATAAATAAAAACCAAACTTAATTTAAACAATTAAAAAAAAATGTAGTTAATACTTTTTGATACAAACATCTCCGAAAGTCTGTTGTAAATTCATAAGATACTATTTTATTACAATTATAATCAATCATTATTATGAAAGATGACATGTAACTGTGAATTAATAAATAAACAAATAATTGTTACGCTAAAAATAATTAATATATAATTCCTTATTTTTCAAAAGAGTAAAGACGTGTCTATTATTAAATGATTTTCAAGGAAGAAGATATTTTATAATAATAAAATATAATTACGATTTATATAGGTACATTATATCAAACCTATTTTTATAATTTAATCAGTATTACAAGATTAACTTACGGTATACGATTATAATATATAGACTTTTAAACAACAGTAATATTATACAATTCACAATCGCTGAATCTATATTATGTTAATAATTATACTCGTAAATCCTTAAACATTTGTAGTATAGATAAACGTGTGGATAAATTAAAATGTATTCAAAATTTCGATTAAAATGTGATACTTGTTAGTTGCCACGTTAAGTTACAAATAATAAAAAACTTAAATCATGTATGTATATGATCGTAGTTGGAACTACGACGTGCGTCATCAAATTATTTATTTTTGAAGATTTATACATTGAATTAGTTGATTTTTAAAATACTTAAAATAATGTTACATTCACTGATAATTATTAAAAGTAGATAAATTCAGTTATTTTTAAAATCTTTAAAAGAAATCAATAACAAATACCTAATAAAAATTTATATTTTATTTAATTTAAAAAAATTATTAACTAACTACCTAGTACCTATACCAGGTCTTTTTAGTATAATAAAGTCAATATTGCTTATTTTTATAGAATTTTTTTTTAATATTTTTTTTCACATACAATAAAAACAGTTTTTAATAGATTGTTTCTATCATTTATGTATCGATAACAATATTTTTCATTGATCCAACTGAATAAAGCGACAAAAATAGTAAAATAAAATCCTACTAATGCTTAGAGTACTATTGTAATTACTTTCGCTCGTTATTGTTGCAAATTAATGCTACAAAATATAACGTTTATTCATAACATCATAATCATTATTTTTTAATACTGAAAAAAAAGTAATCAAAATAAAATATGTGTTCGATATGTCAACTTAGGCTCAAGAAAAATTAAAATTAAATAAATAAGAACACTATAAATATATAAAAACTTGTGAAAAACAATGAAATAATTATTATTAAAAATAAGAACTAGGTGCAAATAAAATATATTAGTTGAAAAAATATTTAGACTATTTATTAATATCAAAGAGGTAAATAATTTATAACTCCTAACTATGTGTTAAGTCTCTATATCTAAAGATATATTTCATAATTAATTTATATTTTTTAATAATTCTTATAATTTATAATATTATTGTTAGGTATACATTTAATTTGAGCAATTTTCATAATTCCATACCGACATACCGCATAACAATATTTAAAATTCATTATATAAATAGCTTAAAATGATAACAAACATTTTGAAAATGTCATTGTATATGAAAAATAACAATAAACGTAATGACGAAAAGTATGAAGACCTTAAATAGTTAATATTCTTCTAATTACAGCAAAATAATAAAAATAATTAGAGGAGAAAGCGTTAGTTTACATTTTAATATTGAATTTCTTACAAATTTATAACACAAGGTATTTATTATTTCTTTACTAAAGTTGTATAATTTTCATTTTCATTTTTTAATAATATTTCAATTTATTCATTTTTTAAATTACAACAATAAATAAATTTGTATTTGCTTTTATAATCATTGAATAGTATAGACGTTTTTAATCTCTTTTTAAACATTTTTTTTTCGTTGTTTATATTTATTATTAAACATTTTAGTTAAACATATTTTTGTATATTTGTGATGTATAATATGCGAGTTTAACTTAAAAAAAGTAACTTGAATCATAAATTCTACATAAAAACTCTTTTCTTTAGACATTTATTTTATAAAGCTTGAAATGTAAGGACTCATCTCTACGTAGAAACAAACGAATTCCTTAAGTCAACAGAAATGAGAAAACATTTCGGAATTCTGTCTTTTGTAAGCTACTGTTAAAATATATTACTTTTACATGATCCTGTGGAATTTTGTTTACCACTGACACGGTCATTCTAAACGTTGACTTTGGAGGAGGCCATTTTTTGTACAATTGTATACAATATTATATCTTAAAATTAGGTTTTTAAAGTATTTTGAATTTTTCATGATAGACACTATCTATATTATTAAAAATGTAATTTAAATGTATTTATTTCATATTATCACACTTCAAATAAAATTAATATATTATTTTGTTTTAAATAATTATAATTACTCTGTTTCTGGTATGGCCATTAAAAATAATAAAAGAGTCTTTAGTACCTATTATTACTGTGAATGATTATTATTTATTATAAGCATTTTAAAAATATACTCTTAGACTCAAACGCCGTCAAAATTCTATAGTCAAAAATATAATATTACTTATAATGTAATCACGTCTATATATAATCTAATAAAAAATTGAGAAAGTTAATATTACATACCCCCGATGAACTATTAAAAATAATATTGTTTATTAATTATTATAGTTACAAAATGCAAAATTTGCGTTTCAGTAAATAAACAACAAGTCCTCGTTTCAAGAATATAAAGATTAAATACGAGAGAGTAACAACATAGAGACTTAATACATAACGAGGCAATACAATGAAGTCTATGTTTATCCATCTGGCTCTATATTATACTACATGAAGTCAAGTATACATACACAAGAATCGATGCACTAACAACCACTCCTCCGTGGTTTTTGGGATCTAAAAACTGTTTCTACACTTCAGTCGGAATACTTTACTGAATTTTTCAAAGCGTAAACAAAAACCAATAAAAAAGACAAACGGTGGCTGTCTAATAATTATGCAACATCTATATGGTATCTAAAGATAAGTACACAGTACCTAGATCCTATTAATATTCATAATATTTTTTATATCAATACCTATAAATAAATATAGATCAAAACTACGTGAGTTATTTATGTTAAAATGTCTTCAATAAAAATATACCTACAGTTTCATTTGTTTCTATTTATTTCTGTATTTGAAATGACATAACTTTTAATACACATATGTTACAAAAAAAAATAAATATTTTTATGGAGTTTTTTTCGTCATAGTTTAAAATGATTATCATCATTATTGTTGTTATTATTACAATATAATTTTATTTACTTGTATAGTTATGTGATGAAAAGTTGTTTGGGTACCCAAAGATTAAAATAACATAATAGTCATGTCTAGAACTCTAGACTTAATCAACCCAACAAATACTCATAATTCTATATTATTCGTTAATATTTCTAATATTTCTATTATCTATAATCGACTATCGTCACGCTAATTTTAAAATAACTTTCAGCTAAATGTAACACTACGTAAACTTAAGGGAAATTATAGTTAGTACCTGCCTAGAATAAAAATAATTAAAATTATAGCTCATTAAAAAAATATAATAATCATTGTTGAGAAATATTTAAAAATCCAAATTAGATATTTAATTTAAAAAACTTCATTATTATGATAAGGTATTTAAAATGCATGAAAGTTATAGGTATATTATAATAGATACTACCTACAACTATAGAACTATTATAAAAACCTCTAAAATATGTAATACTTTCAAAAATAAAAATTGGGATAGTATTCGATTTCTAATAAATTTTTAAAGCAGATAAATTAATGAGAATGTAATAGATCATAAAATAAAGTTATTGTTTTATTTTCAATTTTCCACATGACTGGTCGCTGGCTACCATTGATCAACATTGGCTAAGTATACCAGTTCTGTGGGACTAATTTTAAAAACGATATAAAATCAACAAGAATAGATAATAAGCAGAATACATGTAAAAAAATGTGTTAATATAATGTGATAAATGAATAATTTCCTAGATAAGCAAAATACTAAGTAAGTAATTCTGATTACACAATATAATTTCGGTTTACTTTAATTGATATATTTCTTTAGTATGATTGATATTTTGAGTTTAATTTTCACCATTTCAATTCAAACAATATAATTATAATTTAATTGAAATTTAACGTGCTTTTACATAATATATATCCAAATAGATATAAATAGCAAGGTTTTGGTATAACACTAAATTTTTTTACTAACAATTTTTACGAATTAGTAATTTCACTGTTTTAATAATATTTTATTGATCTGAACAAGTATGAACAACTAATTTAGTAGGTATATTATACAAATTAAAAATATTGGAGAGAATACTTCTTATGAAAAAAGGTTATTTACATATATATTCTTTTTTAATGATTCAGAGCATATACGTAAACATTTTAATTAACAGTAGTTTCTAACACGAGCTTTGATCTGCAGTAAAATAAACAAATATAAAGTGAGGATTGAAATTGCTGAGTTTTTATTGAAGTATAACCTATATTATATTATACACACGTAATAAATTTAGTGCAAATTACCTTCAAGAGATTATTTATGTTGACATGCATGCATTATAGTTAGTGCAATTTATTAAGTATTATTTTTTAAGAATTTTTAAGTAATTAATCATCGAACAAAATTCGTATACTATTTTAAAAAATAGTAATAAACTATTATTTTTTTTAAAGATTGAAATCTTTATCCACTATTACATTAACATTTTTAAATGTTTAATATAAACTAACCAAAATTTAAAAAAATACAGATATATTATAATCGGATAATCTCAAGGTTTCAAGTAATTTAGCGTATTACACTAGAAGATTAATACGAATTAGATATACCCAATAGATACATTTTATTATGTAAGATTATCATCTTTTGAAGATTATTTAATCATTTATTCGTTTAAAATATATATATATATATATATATATATATTATAAATATAAATATTTGTGTAATACAGTTAATAACACTCATAACATTATATAATACATATATTATCGTATTTGTGATATATATTAGTTATTTGGATGTTTATTAGCGTTAGAAATAAAATTAATTCGACTTTCAATTTACACACGTTGACGTTATTGTTAGGAATATCATTATGGGTTCGGCCATCATGAAGAATTGGTATAAATATATATTTTTTAGTTATTCTCTCTCTTCTTTTTTTTTATATTATACGACATCAACGAAAAGGATATGCCTCGTTAAAATGGAGATCTTATCCTTAGATATTTTTTTCTTACTCGCATTCAATCTTTGTATCATTATTATTAACATCAATGTAATATTATCCTTCTTATTTATCTATGTACGTCTAAATACAGTAAAATATTACGCATGCTTAACAAAAACATCCCTGGGAAGTTAAATTATAATTTTATAAATCTAAAATTGCATGTTAATAAAAAAAAAACAATTAAATGTTCAACAATTGTGAATGGTTTCTAAAAGAACCCAAATAAATAATAATACTTTGAAGAAGTTAACTATTTCACCTTTATTATCTTAAATTTATAAGTGACAAATCAATTTTGTTCATAAACATTTTAACCGAACTCTTTTATTAAATTTATTGAATTTAAAACTAAAGACTTTTAGCTTATATTTTATCTATTTTTATTCTATACAAAAAAAAATATTCATTTGAATATTATCAGTAATACACTTTTAATTTATTCTTTTTACCTACGGCATTTAAAAAATATCAATCATTATTAAGATAATGTTAATGATATGTCAAATAATTAAATGATTGGTCAAACAATAATGAAAATTTGGAATTGTAAACACACTTCGTCATATAAATTGATAGTTAGTCATACACAAATGCAAACCAAATATTTTTCAATTTATAATACATTTTAAAATTAAAATTGATGATAAATAGTTCTATACAACATACAATTCTAATTATTTCTAAACAAAAATTGGTGGTTTCAAAAAATGAATACATTTTTCAGAATTTCACTGTGTTTAAAATATTTAAACATAATTCATTATTAATTCTAAAAAAACTGACTAAAAAATTACCTGTCATCATACACGAAACCAGCTTTCAGCGTATTGTAGTTGACCAAAAATGCCAAAGCCACGCAAGCCGAACTACCGGCTTCCATGGCTAGATCTTGTTGAAAAATTTACAGATAATGACCTGAAAAAAAGTACAGTCATCAATACAACAATATTTTTTTATTAGAAATAGTTTTTAACATTAGTATGGTAAACTACAAAAAATGAATATTATATGAAGATTAAGTACCTACACTGCTTTTTTGGTTGAATTTAATAGATTATTTTATGTTCTTAAAATCAAATTTATTTGTATCCTATAAAATATTCAGAAAAATAAAGTAAAAAAAGCATAGTTAAATGGATACCGCTCTGCTTTACATTAGGTGTCATATGGATCACTAGTATATAATATAGGAGTATTAAATTTAAATCCGATGATAAGTATCATTGTATACGAAAAACTTAAATACCAAAAATCATGTACAGAAAATGCCAATTTAAATAACTGGAATATGTTTCAAGTTTCTACGACTGGTAATTTTAAAATTTAACAAAAATCTAAAATTATTTGATATTAAATCGTTAATTTACATTGAAGTTTAAGGTATACTTTGTGTTATAATAAAATTAATTTATTATAAACTCAATGAAAATCATATATATTTTCTTTAACTAAAATTGTAACAATTAAATAAATATAAATCAATAAAATTGTTAACAAACATTTTAATCTCTGAAAAATGAATTAATTCATTGATTTTTTACTATTTTGCATTAAATATTAGGGCTTTAAAAATTTAAAACACAACTTTTAGGGTGTAAAACATACTTTCAGAGATACTAGGTACTCAACTATAATCAAATTACCTGGCTGCGCCTACTATAGTATTAAAAATCTACGTTCTTATAAAAGTAAAAATAAAATAAAGGGTAAAATGAAGATAACAAACATCTGGTCTGGATTATCTAAAATGATGAGTATCTCTATTTTTTCAGCAGTATTCCTTCACTAATTACTTAATTTGAATAAAAAACAAACAAAGACGTTAGAAATCTTCTCAAATAACATTATTATTAAAAGGAAACTAACAAACAGAGTTTAAGATCAGATTTCGGCAAAACCTTTTGTTCCTTTGAAACGGTTTCTAAGCTAATGGTTGTTTCTAAATAGAAATCGCTAGTTACTCTATAACTTATTCATATCAAAGGATAGATTTAATAAATAATAATTTAGTGTCTTTTAAGTTTGTTTAACACCAACACTTTAAATACTAATTCTATAAAACACAATTTTAAAACTATTCTTAGGAAGTACTAATTATTATTTTAAATTGTTTCAAACTCATTATTTACAATATCAGTCGTATTAAATAAGACGAAGTTATAAAGATTACTTAATCGTGCCAATAAATAATATTTATTTAAACATTTACATGACGTTCTTGAATACACAAGAAAATAATACAATTACTTAATTAGAACAAAATACATAACTTTGCAATATAATTAAGTATAATATTTGATGATTGTATTATACATATTTTATAGTTTTGAAATTTTTTTTTAGAACAATTATAAAAAATATGTGTATGAATAGGTACGTACTTAAAATTAGTTTTTCGAATATGTAAAAAGTATAATATAAATTTTTATTTATGATTTATTAAAATCATAATTATTTAATTCAACTGTCTTAATCATTTATAAATAAAACATTTTGCTGCATAATTATAATATTCATTAACATTTATACTTGAACAACGATTTATTTAATTTTTTTCAATTTATTTACAATCCTAATTAGTAATTTCTATAGTTGATCGCAAAAACACGTGACAAGACGGTATACTATTTTTAAAATAATAGTGAATTATTTAATGATAATTTAGTTTCTAAATAATACGATATAAAAATACATACTCTTTAAAATATTTTGTATTTTTATTACTACATTTAATAAAAAAAAAAACGATAAACACGGTTAACATTTATACAGTTTTGTACAAACATTTTTTGGAAAAAAAAAAAATTATATTAAACTATAATAATTAAACATACCTATATTTAAATATGATTTGAAATATTTAAAATAGCTAATACTATCTAAATTTAAATTTAAATGTTAATTCAAAACTGTATAAAAATAAAATAAATAAACAATTATATATTTAGAATATATTTGTGATTATTCATTATTAAAATATGGATTTATGTCTGTTATATTCATAAAACTTTATATTATTTTTACATAAAAAAAAATATAAAGTTTAATTATGTTTAAGAAAAAGATAATTTAGTGTATTTCTAATAATTTATTAAACGATTAATTATACGAGAGTAACCAAATAAATAATTATGAGAAATCGGATTAAACGAAGGAAATTATTGCATAGATAAAAATCGCAACGCTAAGCAATATTATTGTATGAAACAAATATTTTAATAACATATGTCATATTATGTGTATATTATAATCATTTTAAATATAATTATTTTGTATAAACGTACAATAAATTCAAAACAAATTAGTATTCAACCTATATTTGTTTTTAAATTGATAATCCATGTGGTCAATATGGTAGTGATGAAAAAAGAGATTCTTGGATGTTAGTTTTTATATTCATATTTATAACAATGACGACTATTAATTTGTAAAACTCGAAGTTAACTTCAATAACATAGCATTTTATTATTATTATTATTATTATTATTATTATTACTACATTGTGATATTTATACATAAGTTAGATTAGACAACCACGAGCTTGTTACCATATTGAATAATAAAAATTAGAAGCTCACCAAAGAGGCATTTATTGTAGTATATTCACATACATTCGACAGGCATGTATTATTATTATTATATTCTATTGTTATAGCGCTTTGGATGCCGAAGGCGCGTTAATAATATTAGGCGTCATAGTTGGTAAAGGCAGCCTGTGGCAGCAACAACGAATAATAACCAACTTTTATCGGGTCCAACTACAGACCCCCGTCAAGAAATCTCGTCAGTACCACATTTAAGTGAAAAAGAGGTTTGTATGGGTGATCATTTTGATATACCTTCAGTTCTAGCCCAGCTAATATACACATAGTATGTGTAACTATATTTAAGTCTATTATTTATAATAATATACAACAATATTTATTTTTATCTTTAACGTTATCGAATTATAAGATTCCAAACACTCCTCCCCCATTTTCTGAAAAATCCTAAATACGTTTTACAACACCAAGGTTAATTTCAATAACGAAGCCGTGCGGCGCATAGATAATGTGGTTTTAAATAGCAATGCTGCCGATTTACGCCACCCCCAAAAACTACCAACATTAACGAAAGCGTATATTATATGGAGGTGGTTGAGCTTAGGCATAAATACAATTTCTCTGTCTACCAAACTTTCAATCCATATCTCTTTCTCATCTCTCTCCCTTGCACCCTTCTCCTCACTGTAGATTCTTTCCTGTCATGATTTTGCCTCCGCAAAATGACAAATATAATCCGTGAAAGGGGACGATATACTGTTCTATATACTGGCCGGAGGGCTGACAAAGAGGGTAGGTATTTAGACCACCCCAATGTAAACAATTTCCAAAACGATTCGTTTATAATAATATTATCTGAAAAAGTAAGCAAAACCATATAATTTATAACAGTTTTCCGTATAAAATCAAATTTTCAAATAACGTTTATTACCGGCCTCGTAGGGACATTGTATATAAATCGATATTTTAATATGACCATTTACGTCTGCCTATATAGTGCTGAAACACTCGAAACTGCACGAATATAATAAATATTTGATACAAATTGTTTAACATGTTTTGCAATTCGGCAAACTTTAAAAAAATAAATTTCTAAATGAGTGTTAACAACAAACACTTGTGAACTTTAAAACATTAAATGCTTACCAGACTTCATATAAGAAAAGCGTGAACAATTAATTAATAGAGTTTATAGATAAAATGTCAAAATTCGTTAAATGCTTAATCACTATATTTGATTTTTCAGAAAAAAATCGTTAAAAAAAATGTCATAAATGATCTCTCACACCAATCCTCAACAAATGTATACACCTGTAGTATAATATTATGCGTACTATTGTATCAATCATAAGTTATTCAAATAATTTATCGCAATAAAATAGTTTTATTCGTAGTATGTATAACTTAAATATCTTAACTTTTTAAATATTTCTTAAAAAATTGGTTTAATCAACCGAACTTGATACTATTGAGATTTAAGAAAGTGTAATTAAACATCTACGACAAGGTATAACCTAAGTTAAAAATTGTCCAATAGATGCACTTTTTGTAAAAGTAATATTATTTATTATTAATATTTTACATCTTACCGAATAAAAAATGTGTAGTTATTTATCTTAATGTATTGATTATATTATATTTAGTGTGTCACTATATAAGGCTAATTGAATCCTGGAAACATAAGGCAATTACACAAGACTTCCTTGTCTAGTACTTTAACAAAAAATACATTTATTTTTTAAATAATACTAAACAAAAACTATTGTGATAACTATATATTAGACGATGTAATATTATATACTTTTTTAAATATTAATTTAATTTAAATTACTGTTTATGGATCTAGAGTGTTATTTTAGTTTTAAATTAGATTTAAAGTTACTTTACTTCTACCACTAATATTCATTTCAATCTTATTTTGTTTTTATTTCAAAAAGTTTTTTAATATATTTTTAGACCACAATATAATACACAAAGTATTACAAATTTCTAAATAAATTGAGATTAATGGAGAAGTTAAATAATCTTTAGGTAGGTAGTTGGATTAAGTAAGTTCTCGTAATTGTGTGTTATCGTGTTGAATAATAATTGTAAATTTACTCTAATTTATTTTTTTCATAAAATTACATAAATTTTGTCAATATACATAATACTTTTTATTTTAATTTATTAATAAAACACAAATAACTAATTATATATTTTATTATCAACCGAAAATGTACTAAGACATTTTCAATCTTGTTTACAATCTTCAAACAATTTAAATACATTTATCCTAAGTATATATACACCTATAATAAGTTAAGATTGTCATACGAATTTGTATTCTTATATATATATAAAGCACTTAGGATATGTTTATTCACCAATTTCCAATTGTACAACTGAAAGTTGTTTTTTTTACCTCAAATAAATACAAAATTACTCAAGGTTAACTATGTATAATGGATAAAAAAAAAATCCAATTGAATATTGAAACTAATTGTTGTTTAATTAAAATTATGAAAATTTAAAAAAAAAACTGATTTTTATGTACTTAGATATTGTTAAATTGTAAATTATAAAAATAAAAATTACATACTTTATTAAATATGAATATCTAATAATAAAGTATTGTGTAATGTCAAATAAATGTTTCGTTTTTACAGATGATAATATAACAGATTTTTTATTCATATAGATTTATTGGAGTGTTTTCATGGAAAGATTTCCTTTTCGAGTGAATTTTCCCAGTCAATTAAATAATTATAATATTATATGTTATCATAAATTCTTATTGTAAATATTTACAGATTGAATTTTATAATTTTAATAGGAGATGGAGTAAATAAGGCAGTGCATTGAGAAGTGTATATAAAAAAATTAAATAATATATTATATTATGAATAAATTTTACTTTAAATTGATTATCATAATTGAAATGATAAATTTAAAGTTAAAATTATTTCAAATATAATATGCCATCAATAAACTTTAGTTTATTAGCCACATATTATTTCACGCATATTAGGTACGTTCATTAAATCCCTTTGTTCAAAACTCAAATTCCCTAAACTAACAATTCCCAAAGCAATAACTAAACTTAGTTGTACATTTCAGTTCATATTCATATAAGATTATAGAAACAAAATATTTTTATCACATAAAACACAAATAGGCAATCACAAATATACATTGTATTAGGTATTATGGACAAAATTATTAAATAGAGCATAGAAAAATATGTTCTAAACACAATTTTTTTTTTATTTCAAAAGAACTTTTAAAAACTTTTTAAAATACACAAAATAATTATTAATTCAAATATATTAGGTACCAGTGAATGTAATAAAAAGAATAGTGTATATTAGTTGCCCACGTTTTTAATTTATACTATTTACAATTATTACTTTTAATAAAGTATATCGTATAGTAGTAGGTACATAGCAGATATTATAATAGGTGTCGAAATCGAGTTTAATTACACAATAGTTTAATAGGTTTATGAATTTCAATTTTCATAAAAGAAAAGTAGCGTTAAAATAAATATACCTATATTTAATTCGAATATAAATGATGAATCTTTATGTAAGTTTTATAAATAAAATTTTAACTATCCGTACAGATTTATGACACGGCATTTATCCAATAAATAGCTACACTTACACGGAAAACGCAGATTTCCGGTAAACAACGTGTTACCGGTTCGGCGGTCTACTTAAATCCATAGCAAAATCTTAAACAGACGCACACAGAAACGTATTTATTCTAAACGAGTGAAGTTATATATAATGCACAAGAGTAGTCGTTGGACAGGATAACGAAGTCGTGCGCGGGACTCGAAACGCAGCCCCTGACAGGGAACACCGCGGGAATGCGAACGTTGAAACGAACAAACCGATACGAAAATATGGAATTACAGGCGATAATGGCAGAGATGTATTATTATTATGTATGGCGTTTTCAGACGTAAATATCGACAATACGCGAATGTCGAACTCCGCGAGGGTATGTCGTCTTAGGTACAATGACGACGTCGTAATAATTGTCGTCGTCGTCGTTGGCGGCGGCGGCGTCGGGTTGCGCGCGGTAGCGATACCGAAACGTTACTAACGCGCGCGGTCGTGGTGTAACGGTGGTGGCGACGACGACGATCCTTCGACGAGCGCGCCACGGCTGTTGCCGGCACACGGCGCGCGCGAGTTGCGTCGTTGTACGTATATTATAGGGATCATGCGTGGACCCGCTCCCTTTCATATAATATATTTTCGCGTTTAGAAAACGTACGTGTGTGTTGAGTGTGTGTGTGTGTGTGTGTGTGTGTGTGTGTGTGTGTGTGTTAGAGGGAGAGAGAGAGAAAGAGTAAAAGTATAATATGACGTTTTGCGAGGGTAGATGGACACAGACGTGGTAAGAGAGGAAGCAGTCGTCAATGCTCTTTCAATTAAAAATTCTAACATAAAAGGGAGCATGCTAAACGATGAAATCCGAGCCCCTATTGTATGTATACACATGCACTCAGTATTTGTACACACATATACACTCACATAAAATATATCTAAGTATACACCACAGGCTCAACTAATAATATATGTAAACGCACGTATTCATACCACCTCACTTCCACATAACCAGCATATTTGGGCAAAAACAACACAATAATATCAAAAGTATAATAAAAAAGTACGAAGTTTAATTAGCCGTATACAAACATCAACAACAAAATATACCTATATTATATTATAATAATACTACGACAGTGTTCGTATTCTCTGCAGTGTACTGAGGAAACATGGTGTACCCAACCGGAGTCAATTTCGCATTAGCATGCAGAACTGCAATAGTGCCCGATATTATAGACATTTGGTAGAGGCACATATATTATTGAGTGCAATGCATACGATTTAAAATTACGGATCAAATATAATATGTTCCGACATATAATTTTTTGAAAAACAGAAGTCCGGGAGATCAAAACTGTATAGTACAAATATTTACAAATCTCTCTTTAAACGAAAACGAAAATACAACGTGAACACCACCAACTGAGTGTAACTGAAAAACCCGTGGTAATCGCATTCACGAGGATATTTGGAATGTATTGCAAGGGGTTTATTTCTTTTTCCATTTTAGAATAAAGATATAATATTACTTTCAGAATACGATAATATTAAAGTAGAACGATTGATCTTAGTTATTTATTAAAAATTATATTTTAAATTAATTTAACAAAAATGTGTGTGGCTTAAAATATGTATAATCGATTATAAAGTTGAAATTAATTTGATACTTAGATAAACATAAAATATTTAAGATTTATAACATTTGAAAATACTGGCCTAATCATCAAGATGGTTATAATGAGATAAATGCTTAATATACAGTCAACTACTTTTTTTAGTTCACTAATATTAATAATATATTGTATCACAATGTAACATCGTTTTATTTTAAGTATAATATTAATTGGAATACAGCACTATTATATTATCTAAGCTAATGATTAAATGTTTTCATTCAATATTATTTTTCATTTCATTTAAAGACTGTGCATAAACTAACATCAATATTTAATTCCATTGCCATATTAATACTGGTAGATTACCAAAAAATATGACGTAAATAGTTCATAGTAAAACAAGTCTGATGTATAAAAAATCCAGTGCATATAAATACGTGATGTACAACATTCTAATATTATAATTAATATACATTTTAATTAAATTATTTATCTTAATTATCTAATTAAAAATTATCACTTTTTTTTCTATTCATGATTTTTAATTTTTAACCTAGATCATAATAGTTTTTATAGTTTTTATCTCATATAGGTATGAGAATAAAAATTTAACTTTGTGTTTGAACCATGTCTTAAATAAAAAAAATAATAATGGATAACTATGATTTCCTGTTAAATGCAATGTACCCTAAATCGACCAATTTGCTTTTATACTATTCTGTTAGGGAGCGGACAGAGCATTGTTTACGGTTTATTGATCGACCCGCGAGTATTTGCCCTCTTTCACACAAAACATAATTACAATAATCCTCTATACAGATTTTTGACCTAGGGATCTTATTCAGCTGAAGTCATGTCTCATCAAAAAATTATATTTTATTCAACTATAAATAGATTACTAATATCTGACCTGTACTTTAAGAAAAACAATTTTAAAATGTAGGTATGAAATCGTTACTGTATAGTTCAATATGTATTACAATGTATAACATGTTATGTATTAGTTTGTATAAAAAAATTTTGTATCCATATCACAATCATTTGGAATACTCTCAAAGTAAAATTATGATTATCTTATGTAATTTTATTAGTTCAAAATATTAATAGGTAAATTCGTGTAAGCTGACTGAACATTTTCAACCACTTTGTATAACACAGTCACGATGCAGGAAAAGTTTACAAACTACGATTCCTCTAAACGAACCGTTTACAGCGGCTGGCCAGCGTTAATTAGTCGCAAACCACAATTGATTAATGCTCACACTATGTTAGGCGATCCTCACAAGAACTTAAAGGTTATAAGGTGATTATAATTATTATTAAATCGTAATCTCTAAAGTCACCTGCCAAAAACTACGGGAATTTTTAACATTAAAAGAAATGCTATTAAATAATGCAAACACATTTAACTCCTATTCCACTGGAAATAATTTTACTAAATTAAAATAAAATATTATAATATTATCTAATGAATTAATAAACTATGTTATTTATTATTGGAAATTATTTTAATATTGCATATAAAATATTTTATAATATTATTATATTTCTAATTAAAAATATAGTTTTCGTAATCTTTGCTTTATTCAAAATAAATGAACATTTTCAATAAATATTCCAACAATTTTATTAAAATACAAATATTATAAATTCTAGATTGAAATAAAAATCAATTAAATTACTATAACTTTCTAAATGTAAATTTCTGAAATCGGCTAAATGAAATTGTTTTTATGTTTTAAAATAATGCAATTCATTAATTTTTGTTATCAAAGTCTACGACACACTTACAACCTACTATATTTAGTAAGTAAATTGCTTGCCAAACCGTAAGTAGGTACATAATTTAATATATAACGAGAAAATTTCCAAAAAGATACAACGATTTATAAATAATGGAGAATAAAGTTATACAGTGAAAATCACATCCTACCCCTGCGATAGGTCTTAAATATATTGTCATCTGAATCATCAATTAGACTAGTTGTTTTTACTCGTCCCCAACGAATAGCAATGAAGAGCTTTTAAATCAATAAAAAAATCACCAAATTGTTTTATTAATAGTAAACTAATCTAAATCTAAATTATACAAAGATAAATGTAATTCACCACCTATAAATCTTCACAAAAGATCATAACAATATTAACCTAACAGTTAATACTAGACTTAATAAAATATATATGTAGGTTTATATATAAACGTAAATATTAAGTAAAATATATTTTATTATAAGTAATAACTACGTATCTAATAATTATAAACGATTGATGAAATATATTTGATAGAGACTTATTGTTTTAAATATATATAATATTTGATTTTCATCAATTGAAGCAGGTATATATTATATATTTGTTTAATACTATCGTTGTTAAATATATAATATCGGTTATTATACAGTTGTAATACAAAAATGATAAATACCTTACAAAACCTGGCAACATTATGTGCTAGTGTTGGCTAGTTGCCCTTATCCCATTGAAAATTATCTTTATAGGGTACAAACTCTAAAAATCTATACAAATTGCATTTAGGTACAAGACATTTAATGCCAAATAATTTGTACCTTACTAAACAGCTTAGACTAAGCTAGTTTAATATTAAAACAAATTCTGAAAATATTGAATGTATTTATTTTAACTTATTTATATACACCGAAATTAAAAATATTGTATATTTTACATCTCAATAACATGCACCTTCATCTTCTAGCTTACATATTGTGTAATGTGTATAAACTAACAACCGTAATGGAATCGAGAAGAAACAGTTGTATTATGATTTATCAAATCAAATAAATATCTATTAAAAGTATTAAAATAATAGTTATAAAAATTATAAATACTTTCATTATTTTGGATAAGTTAAAATTAATATGTAATATTTTTATAATATTTAGCTTAAACATATAATATATATCTACACAATATAATATAGTATACTCTAAACATAATTTAATTTTTACGTTTTATTTTAATTATAGGTACCTAATATAATGTATCATTAATCATAAACGTTTAAAAAATATGTTGGTAATTTATTTTTATGAAAAAAAAAGTTTGATTTGATTTTGAACTTCAGCGGTAGTAATATATACCTAATAATACTAGAAAGTACTATAATTTATACATCTAAAAACTAAATAATGGTGTATATAATTTTAATATTCAAGTTTTTACTAAATTTCAGTTAAAAAAATATACCTACTGCTTAAAAGTATAAAAAAACAAACTTAACATATACTGCTAAATAAGTCCATATTACATTTTTCTGATTTTGCATTACATGAATACAGAAATAAATAAATAAACAAACAATAGAAATCAAATATATATATATATTATATAAACCTTACTGTTAATTATTGTAAAAACATTTTTAAAACTAATCGGTCTCTTTTTTATTTCTTTAATACTTTACATCTACTCAATATCTAACTATGAAGTGTAAAATAAATAGGTATTACGAGAGCAGTAAATACCAGAGAAAGGTAATATAAATTATTAAATAATGTAATACGTGTATGCAATATCAAATTATTTGTCTGAGAAATCCCAATAAAGATATTTGAAACTTCTTAATCCATATTATAGAAATACATAAAACAAACGTAACTCGAGATAAAATGTATACCTAATTCCTTACAGCTATTATTCATTAGCGTTTATAGAAACTAGAAAAAAAATATAAAAAGAAGCTATTCGATGGGTGCATATTATAAGAATATTTTTTGTTGGTTTCATAATAAAACTATAACAATGAATAATCAACAAAAAAATCGTTTGGAATTTTTTTATAGATTTCTCAGTACTTTTTTGATTTAAAAACTATTTAAAAAGATTTATTAGTAGTTGAGCAATACATATTACATACTTTTATTAAACTGAAAAAATCGAATACATTTTTTTCTAAATAAATCGATAAAATATTATATATTACATCTGTAAAATCAATATTTAGTAGGTTTTAATCTAGGTTTTGCAATTTGCTGATAGTCGTTGACTATAACTCAATTTAAAACAGATTTAGTTTATTTTTTAGGTATCTAACTCATTAATTTGAAACAATTACTAAAAACTATACTCGAGCTGTTCAAAACGTATCTACATACTTTATACTTTATGCTACATATATTTAAATACTAAGTCTTAGAACAAAGATTAAAATATTTATGTCGGTCCCATAAATTTAAGTAAATTATTGGAAGTAAACCTGATACTTGTACTTAAATGTACAGAATATTATTCAAAAATGGTTAATCATTATCAATTTTGTAAAATTTACCAAAATAATTTCTACATTTAAATATGATGATACTAAATTAAAATACGCCATATTACAATAAAAAAGTACCTACCTACTATCAAATGTAAAATAAACATCGTAAATTTCTTAAAAGAAATTAAACCATACGACATAAATGAAGTTGGTATTTAAGCATTCATTGTAAGTAACGGAATACCTAACATACGAGTATATAGGTTAACTACCTATATAGTGTAGTGTAGTGTAGTGTTTCTAATTAAGACACATTTAGCTTTATTAACTATATTCCGATAATATTATAATTATATAATACGAATTACGAGTACCTAATTTGTAGTATATTATTATATTATATATACATATATATAAACCATGCTGGTATCTAAAGATCTTAAAATAAAATTTAAAATTCATATTTTGTTTCCAAAAACTCCAAAAACTCTAAAATGCCTTAAAAAAATAAGAAAAATATCTAAAAACTAATAAATTTCAAAAAATTCAAAATAAATTATATAATTCTCATTTAAAAATACACGAAGCACAGTAAACTTTGAAAATAATGTGAAATACATCGAAATTTCAGAATTAATCATTACTATAAAGGTATTAAATTTGAATTCTATGATACATCATTGTATACAAAAAACAATTCTAAGCAGAAACAGTCTATTAGCCTACATCACCAAGTGATTATGTGTTTTTGTTAAAGCTACTAAAGTCGTTTATTTTACTCTTAATATTATAATAGGTTGATATATTTTTTTCAGAAAATATTGAATTTATTCATAAGTAATTATTATTATAATATATATTAATTACATATTATTATATAACCTTATAAAACTCAAAATGTAATAAAATCGTTTTGTAAATACCGTATAACATCAAAAATAGATTCATAGTACTTATAAATAGATACTATTTTAAAGTAAATCAGAAACGTTATTACATAATATATTAAAATTCATAATAATATAAGATTTATAAAAATTTAAGTTTCCACGAATAAAATTTTTAAATGATAATAAAATAACATATTATCGTTATTTATCATTTAAACATGTAATTTATGGTGATTTTATATAATATAGCTATTCATTATTGCGTAATTAAATATAAATATTGATAATTAAAAAAAGTAACTATTAATAAGCTATCATTTGCAATAATAAAACTTGTACAATAATCTACAACTTAATTCCTAATAAACCAATAAAGGTGTATCATTTTCCGATCAGCAGTAAAACTTTATTTTGTCCATGGCCCAACAAAACGTCAATATCTGTTATGCAGTCTTTGGTAAAAAGAATCCTTTTTCTTTTGGTTTTGGTTTGTTTATTTTAGAAAATTATTATTCAGGGTGGCTCTATGCCAATATCCATACAGCTTTTTCTTCTTTACATTTACCCTCTTCACTGCTTCCTGCAGTATTGTTTTATTGGAGTCTTAATAATGAAAATTGTCTTGACGTTCTTTTATTCTTTCTTTCTTGTATTATATTATTGTTATGGATATATAGCCTCTTTTAAGATTTTATCTACTTCCCGTTATTCTCGTTTAAACCGTATAAATATATATATTATTTTGTATAGCATAAAAACAAATATACACCATATTGTTTGTCGAACAATTTTATCTAGCCATCTGATGACGTATTTCTACTGTAGTGTTATGCATGCTTTGGAATTGGACCGAGGGGAATGACGAATGAACTTGATAAATGGTTCGAAACAGATCTAATAAGACTACCACCCATACCTCTTCAGCAAGCAACCAGCTGCAGCTTATATACCTCTCCCCAGTCCCCATCCAAGGTAATTGTGTACTCAGACGAAAAACAAAACTTCATTCATTTTAAACAAATTTCCATTTCAAATACCTAACGTCATTCCTACATTTATCAAATTGCTATATAAATAAACGTAAGATAACATAATTTAATTAAATGAAAAAAAAAACGTGTATTCGTTTAATTTTAAGTATCTACTACCTACACACTACAGGTCATACATAAATAAGTGTACCTAAACCAACTTTTAAAGCTATATTGATTTTTTGGTAAAAATTTGTTTCCTCCCAAAAAAGTAATTAATCTTACTACGATTATTTCGGAAATTTTTCGGTACAATTATCAACAAGAATATTAGTCTATAATTATTCATATTTGTAAAATCACCACCTTTTAGAAAAACTTTAATCATCGCCACCTAAAGATAATCTAGAAAAATATTTTTTCCGTGTACTTAGATTATAATAATAAATATAAACTAGCAGATTAATTATGTGTTCAATAATGTATCTTAATAATTTGATTGTTACTCTATCAAAACCTACTGCAGTGTTATTTTTAAAACTAGGTATTAACAATTTTTAGTACACTAGTGTTCACATTTTTTTTTAAACAATAAATAAAATACGATAATATCGGTAGTTAAAAAAAAAAATACCAACTAAATTAAAATACTAGAGAAACTAAAAATACAAAAAATAAAATGAAATATATTATGTTTGATTTAATACGTATAATGTATATTCTGTTAAAAATGCAATTAACTCCGTTCTTTTTTTTTTTTTCAAAAAACCAATAATTATCTGATATTTTAACAAATAAATATTCAACGTATAACATATTCAGAATTTATTATCTAGCCAAAGAAAGATTGAGAAATATCATAAAAATATTAAAACAATTCGCCAGCTGCAAGCCTAATAAAAACTGAAGGCAGATAGTTCACAATAAATCCTATATTAAGCGTTGAGACACCCGAGTATCTCTGTAATAATTCATTTAACGATCAAGTTTGCTACGTCTTTTTCCTATAAAGATAAATCGAATTGTGTGCTCTTTTAACAGAAAGCTGAGGGATGGGCATGATTTAATTTATAAGCTATAAGTATTTGATAAGAACTATATCATATAACAATATATATTTATAGCAAACATTTAAAACAACTACTTATGTGTATAAAGTATATGTAGATAACTAAATATATACTATGGAATAGCGATCATAGAATGTTATTAATATTATTATGTTTTAGATAAACAAAAATAAAACTTCACTTTAATAACAATACCAATAATAATATTGAATAGGTTATAGGTACAATTAATAAAAATAAATAAATAATAAAGAATGACATTTATTAAAATAAAAATTAGATCAATAGATTTGAATTTTTTAATGTAAAATAATTAATAAGGGTGAAGACTGAGGAAAATGATGAATCCATTTTTGACAAAAATATGTATTTATTAAAATTTAATATTTAAAATTTGTTTTTGATTAGAATCTACAATCAATACAGTTACGAGACAGACAATAATGCAAGACATATTATATTATTTAAAATATTTGTTTCCCAATTCGGTTACATGTACTTATAATAAAGAAATTAGTGATACCTATCAACGTTTAGGTAACAAAAACTTAAATGCTAATTAATTTAATTTAATCAACTCATGATTTCAGTACATTATAAAATTATTTTATTTCTAATCTCTTTGATTGAATTAAGTAACGACCGTTTTCGTGGGAGATACAGTGAGAAATCCTCCATCAGATGGAAGTATTAACTTAAAATTGAAAAAAATCGAGTTACGACTTTTTTTGTTGGGGCAGTCGATATAACCTTATTAAATTTATTATGATACATTTTTAACAGATACCTAATATTTTATAAATATAATTATAATTAATGAAAAAAAAAGACTCGAGACCATTTAAATACTACCTGTAATAAAATTTTAATTTTTCGGAGTGGTAGAACAAATGTTCACAATACTTTTTCTGTCATGAAAAAAAAATATGGTTTTTATTGTACGTACCTTGGGGTTATAATATTATATTAAATTGTAAATACAAACATTATAAACTTAAAATTCATTTGGTTAATGTTAAGAAAACTGAACATTTTCAATCTCGCTATACATTTTATAAAAAATGTTTTTAAAATCATCACGGAACCAAACAAATTTCTATTATTTTTGAAAGATTAACGAATAACTTAATTTTTTGATTATTTGTAAAATATTACCTATTGTTTCTGATAAAAAAAGGTAGGATAAAATTAATTTATTACTAATAAAATCAAATCTTTGTGAATTCTGAGAATATACACTTGCTTGTATTCATATACATTCTTGTACATATTTTTTTGACTAATTATAAATAATAAATATTATAGAAATGATAATATGTTGTATATAATATAATAAATGGACAATAAACATATTATAGTTATATTATACACAAAATGATCAAATACAGACATACAGTTCAATTTTACTATAGAAAGCTAATATAGATAATAAATAGCTTATTTATAATGACAGTGAAATTTCTCATTTGTTCCCGATTACTATTTGGTAAAATGAGTATACCTAACGTACGAGTATATAGTATATAATATACTGTATAATTGTATATTTATATATAAATACGCATTTTCCATAAATGTTTTTAGTTATAGAGAGAACTGATAAGAAACTTCATGATGGTTCATACTCCAGAACTTTCTGAATGTGAATGCACGTAAATTGTACGAAGCTAATATATAATATATGTTATGTGTATATGACTATTTAAAATGGCAGAACTTTCGAACGAAACAATATAGGGCGGATGAAAGGTCTTGGATATGTATAAATCACTGTTGGGTGATTTCAGCTTTACTCCCGTTAAGTAGAAATTTTAGTTGAAACATATGTCTTTTCCTGGGACAAAAAGTTTACAATCGCCCTTGACACGATAAAAAATTATGAGATTTTCTACCTACATAATTAGTTTTTACTAAGTTTCTACTTCCACTGTCTTAACCATTATGAAAAAGTTTTCTAAACAAAACTTTACTTTTTCTAAACAAACATGAAAATGTATACTTTATAGATTTAAAATACATTGTTTTTTAACTATAATTTACAAAACATTTAATTGAATACAATTTACAATATTGTTTATCATTTTCATAGCCTATCAGACTTAAAATTCTTATAGAACAGTTATAAATAAATATCTATTAAAGTAGAGTTCTGTTATGTTCACTTTGTTACTTAGGTAAAGTTATTTTTTTTAAACAAGTATATCTCACTTTTTTAAACATTGTATGACAGATCATTTTGTTGACAGTTTTGGTATATTTAAAATGAAATTGAAACGAATAGTTTCTGGAGTTAATTAATTGTACTACGGATATTAGTATAGGTATTTAATATTTAAATATTATATTATCTACGTGATTAAAATCAAATATCATAAAATACATTTAATTGTAAAAAAAAAAAAATTAACAATAACTCTAATAACTTGACTAATTATTGCTGATTTATGTTTGATCTATAACCATGGGTTCTAAACCCTGAGATTTTGTTATTAAATATTAATATTGTAAATTACATATGAAACACATTATTAGTTATATATGAAATATCAGATTCAATTAATTTAATAGGCATTTATAAAATACAAGGTGTATTTAAGATAATAATATTCCTCAGACAATTTTATTTTTTAGTCCAAACAATTAATTCAACAACGGCAATACCAACTATGGCGACGAATGTCACACAAATGACACATAACGGGCTATATTGGGTTACAAATCAAATAATTATATAATACTAGGTACTTATATAACACCACTATTTATGTACTCTGAATTGTTATGTTCATTTATATTTTATATCAAATATTCAATTATTTTCGAAAGACGAACATTTGTCGATCACTTACATGAAATAGGTGGCAGTTAAATATAATTTGAAAGTTTGTATAATTTATCACAAAAAAAAATTTATATTTTTTAAGAAAATACATAGTATACAGTATATGTAATTTATTAACACCTTAAATTCTAATTTAATAATGATGTGAAAAATTGTGAACATAGCTGTACACAGTAAAGTTGTATCAGTTGGTTATTGGACAAACGCGTCGACAAAACAAATATACTTCCGCCATGTCTCGCATATTATACAAAAATGAATTATAATATACAATATAAATATAAGCATCTATATCCTAATACAAAGGTTATCCTGTTATATTGTTATATTGTATATAATCTTAGAATTTAGATTCATAACACTAGTGTCTAGTACCAATATAAATCTAATCCTCTGAAAACTTAGAAAATTATGTTTTGAAAAACTATATTAGCTACTATTTGAACTAAATACAATACGTAAGTAGTGAAAATAAACGTTCCATCTTATATAAAATAGAATTTGAAAAAACTTCATTTTTAATGCTTAATTTCACTATACTATAGCACTAGACTTATTGCAGAACCTTCTCTGTGTGTAAAATATATAAAATTGTTTTCTACACTTAACTGTCAAAATATTTCTGTTATTATTCAGCTCAATGAATCGACTAATACCACTTGACAGACAACCTGTCAACCTTGTCCCTCGACTATCCTTTCGTGCCCGTTCTTCTGTAAACTAGACGCGACTTTTAAAACACCATAAATTCCAACAGCTAGACAACTGAATATGTGGATATCATATAATATCTAATTTAGTAATGAGTTATTCTAACTATATTAAAAATGTTTATAAGAAACTTATAAGGTATATTGAAATATTGAAATTTAATATTAATTGTTCATTAGTCATTAACACAATATTTGAATTTTTGATAATAAATAGAACATTAATCAAAATACTCGTAGTAATGTTATACGTACTTACTACCTAGTATCCTAGTAAAAGCAAGTTTTATGCATTAACGGGTGCATAGATAATTTCTATCTATTATGTTTTATGCATATGCGTGTGCAAGTATTCTACAGAAATATAGTTTTAATAGCGTCTTAACTTTTTAAGTACAGTTTTAACAAATTTTACCGAACTATTGGACTCTTAGAATAAATAAAGTAGACTTTAAAATTTGTAATACTTATATTCTTTGTTTAAAATATATATTTTGATTTAGAACTAATTATTATGTACCTACTTTCATATCAACTAAATTTACCAAAGCTACAATTTATTAATATATTTTTCGAAAAAACATCGTAGTGATTATATAATACCAATGTCCAATATAACAGATACAGTTGTTGAAAGCACGGAGAAAGGGTCCATATATAAATAATCCAATATGTTTTATAAATTAAGCATAGTTTTAATTTTAATTTTGACGGTTGTAACTATTTCTATTAAGTATAAACTTGTCTTAAGTAGTTAAGTTAGAAACTTTTATAGTTATGGCTTTTAAAAAAAAAATATTCATTACTAGGTATAGACTTTGTTAAACTAATCAAACAATAATTAAAAATTTAAAGTGAAAGTAAATTGCTTCATATGGCATATTATATCAGATTTTTTATGTAAGTATTTTAAAATAATCATATTAGTTATTATATTAAATTTCGGAATTTATAACTACGAAATTATAAGTCTTAACTCTTAAACTAATTTTTAATTCGTAACTTAGTACTTCATTTATTACATTGATATTATAGATATTTCAATCTACTCTTTATAGGAGTTTATAATTTTCGCCATACTAAATAAGAAAAAATTGTATTTGTGATTTACATCAAAATGAGTATTTATGCATGCATTCATTTATTTCATTAATATCCTCAATGACGTTGTTAGGTACCTAATAGTCTCAAATAATAATAATATTTTTTCGGAATTCCCAACTGCCCACTGTTTTATTCTGTAATCATTTATGCTTGTCGTCCTATGCGTCCGTAATCGCTTTATTTTAAAGTAAGTAGGTATAACATTGTATTATAAATTATGATGGAGAAATAAATAAAATTATTACATTATTATAAAAAATAATCAATTTTAATACATATTTATACCTATTACCTACTATATAAGATGATGCAAATTACAAAATAATGCAATTGAAAAATGTTGGTTCAAATTATATGTTTTTGGGTAATTATGATGTAAATTTACCACAGCGAACTTCATGATATTAAAGAATATTTATTTTACTAAAAAAAATTATTGTTGCAACTTGACTACTGCATGTAATATTTGTACGTATTACTTGCTGAGACAATAATCATGTACGAGTATTGAGATATTATGGTGTCACTCGAAATGTATTTGTTATTGTGCCTATTGAAACGTATCATTAACGTTTAACAATATTATACCATTTATTATTGATTGAATATTTTTAAAATATTTAAAATTTTAAACAAAGCGGAACTGTTATATAGAAATAATTATAACTGAAACCATTATTTTGTTTAGAGGAAACCTTTAAATTGAATTTAAAAAAAAAAAATCCCTGATACAGTTAATGATTACACATGGTAAAATAGTAAATAATTAATGAGGAATAACAAATTTATAACTTTATAAGTACTTAGTACCTATATACTATATATTATGTAAACATATTTACGTGTGTAATATACTGCAGTTATACATACTCCAAATTTAAATTTTATCTCTATTGCACATTTGCACTCAATGAATCATTGAGTCAACAACTATTTAATCCAATTTACTAGTTTTATTTAGTAGTTATATTATTATGAGTCGAGTAGTGATATGTTCTAAAATAATATTAGATCGACGATCAATCAATAAAAAAAAGTCCCACCCTCAATAATCGACCTCATAATTTAATAGTAATCTATTAAGACTTTTAAGTTTAGGTACAAATAGAGAAATCTTTACATATTTATTATCTTTAATTTGTATATACTGTCACATAGGTGTGCACCCATGATTTTTTTTTTTTGGTTTGGGGGGGCTTATAATTTTACTCTTTTTCCTTTCATTTAAAAATATTATATATTATATATTATATATATATGAAAATACACAAATAATAAAAAAAATTGCTAGTCCATTTAAACGTGAATGTCCCATTGTGTTATTGAGGTAAATTTTGATTCACCATAATGTGGAAAATTATCTATCAGCCACAAGTAATTGTGCTAACTGATATAGGTAGGTATATTCTCGAAAATGGAAATATTGATTCATATATTTTTAAATTACATAAATTTAAGCCATCAATTACGTTTAGTGGCAAAATATAAGAACCATTTTTGTATTTTTAATATCATGATTTAAATTCGGCTTTTATTGCGACAGAAAAAATTTTGTGGGATATTTTTTTCATAAAATTCAAAAAGATTTTAAAACTACCTAGTCATAATTATTATTGTTATCGTCATAATAAATCGAAGGAAACGTCCAACAATCAACCGATCTAATTGCTATACTATCCATATAAATCTAAAAATAGTTTTCAACAAAATAAAAACTGATAGGCAATTATTATCAATTACTAATTACCAACTATTAAGTAGTATCCAACATAAATCAGAACAATAAATTTAAAAATATATATATATACTTCTGACAAATCAATACTCTACAATAATGAAAAAACTAATTTAAAAAAAATAATTGGAGGAATGGGTGATCATTGGTCTCAAAGCTATCTTTCCTTTAATTGGGACACTGATGTTACAACCTAAATACATACCTATCTCAACAATGATGAAGTATAAATTCATACTTATAAACCCAATAATAATTTATCCAAGTAATAAAAATACACGTAAAATTAAATTTTGTTTTTTTTTTCTCTGAAAAAATTATTTAAGCTCTTAACTGAACGTCTGCCATATTATATGTTCGTTATTGTAGCACAATGAATATAATATTATGTTCAAGTAGTATACAATTAAAAATAATGTTAAATGAAACAATCCCGAAATAAAAATAATATTACTTATAAGCTTGAACGCTGGGTCAAATAAAATAAATGATTATAATCCGTACAAATAAATAGAATTGAAATGTAGTCTGTCTACTTGTAAAAAAAAAAGTTAATATTTAAAACTGCTGAATCAATTATATTAACATTTTTTAGATTAAATAGAAGAGCAAAGGACGATTTAGGTTATTTTTAATGTCAGAAATATCTATGTTTTGCAAATATGTGTACAAATATAAATAATATTAAAATTTTAACAGTAACTGTTATTCTAACTTCTAACTTTATTAATTATTCAAATGGTAATTTTTTCACGAGTATATACTACAACTCTATATAACTTCTAGGTATTCCATTGTTTTTTTTTTAATTATAGAGCACACTATATAGATTGGGTTTCAAGTATATTTTTTAGACCCAGCTTTTGTTCTCGAAAATTAAGCGAGGAAAAAGGAACACTACTGTGGTGCCATCTGTCCGGTTATCATATTGACTTTTAAAATTTTTTTCTATGAAACTACTTGACTGTTTTAAACGTCAGTATTCAGTATTAATTATTTTGTTGTTAATTTTCGTGGGAGTAAATGTACCTAAACTGGATTAACTGATTTGTTTGATTTGTTTATAAAGTTACTATACTCTGTTACAAAAAAAAATGATTTTCGTTCACGTACGGTGCCACGGCTTACGAGCCGCTTGAGCTTGTTACTTTTTTAATAAATATTATGTATGAACAATGAACATAATTTAATTATTTGCGCACAAGCTATCTTATTTGGAACAAAGTATACACATAAACCGGAATTTCATATAATAAATCCCAAGGTGGAAACATACTAATTTCTGATAGTATTATGTAAGTGTTTAAGTTTAACATTTTCGTGTATGTTTTTAAAAAGGCATTTGGGAAACTACAATATTCCCAACGGTGTTCTTGAAATTCTTATGTAAGAATTGATGTTTGCGGGGAACAAATGTAAATGCTCCTATTTATAGAGTTCTATAGTTTTCAGCTCTTTTAAAACTGAGTACTTAGCTTACGAGAATAAGACTTTCCCGAAGAGCCATAGAAAAAAAAGCGGGTAAGTGGGTACGCTCTATTGTACATTAGGTGCCGTGTGGATCATTATTATATATTATAGGAGTGTTAAATTTGAATCCAACGATAGGTATCATTGTTACGAAAAACTATTCTGAACGAAGATGATTTGTCAGCCTAGGATATAATTTCCAGTGTTTGGTGAAAAAGGTGGTTTGTTTTAATGGCCTGAATACACCAAAATTTAAGTTCTTTATAATTATTGTAAGCTAAACTAATAGAAAATCTTGTATTAAATTTTCAACTCTTAGCTACTTATACAAACATTTTTATGAATTACCTATACCTACAAAATAATTTGTAAATATTCATGATTTTGAAGAATTTTTGTCAATATTTAAACTTCAAATGCTAATAAAAAAAAATTGTGCCTTTGTATTCTTGTAATTTTTTAATCGCTAAAAAAATTACTTATGAGAAACTTTATATTAAATTTTCAAGTATTTTGACTGGGCCAAAAAAATTTTATTGACACTTCAAAAAAAAATTCTCAGAAAAATCAAAAATTTAAGTTGTCTATAAATAGCTCAAAAAAAAAAATCAAAATATTTTGAAAATTTAGCCATTTATTTATAACAGTAATATGAATATGTGGTGAAAATTTCAAGTATCTATGACTTATACTTTTTGAATAATAACAAGTATTTAAAATCGTTTGAGGATAAATCGTTATATCGTTACGCTATTTTGTAAATTTTGATATTCAAACGCATTTAAAATTTTTTCTATAATGATGCTTCGAGTTTTCTCTATAGCTACTTAAAGGAAAATTTATGGAAAACATAGTGTTGTATTTTTAATCCTTAGTTATAAACACAAAAAATTTTATGATTTTTCAACTTCAAAATTACTTGCAAATTTTCGCAATTTCGACATATTTCGTAAAAATTTGAACAATAAACGCTTATAAAAAAAATTGTGATAACAGATTTTTTATTTTTTTTTAACTACAATAAGAAAAACTCATAAGAAAACTTGTATTAAATTTTCAAGGTTTTTTGGCCATCCAAATTTTTTTTATCGACACTTCAAAAAAAAATTCTCAGAAAAATTCAGAATTTTAATGCTCAAAAAAAAAAATTATAATTATAATTATTACCTAATTATAATAAATTATCTAAAATTTAAATGTATTATAAATATAAAATAATACAATTATTTAGACTAAAAAGTTAAAATGTAGAATAGGTAATACAAAAACTTAAAATACAATAGTAATAATTATGGTTGATTTAATTTGTAGGTAGATACAATGTACATGATAAAAAGTATTGAGTTCGAGTTCGAGTTCGACTTAAAATCATAACAGGTTCGGTTCGGTAGAAAATATGAAGGTTCGGTTCAAGTTTGGTTCGATTAAAAAAATCAAGGTTCGACTCATCACTACATTTTACCTCTATAATTCACCAAGGATATTCACTTTGCCATCGAAAACTACCCCCAAAGTTTGAAATTGAAGCATTATTTCGACTAGTTATGTATTGATTTGTAATAAGTCTAAAGTAGCTTGCGTTTTTTATTTAACTATAGAATATGAAATAACCTTAATAACCAGGTTGATTTGTCATAGAAAATTATTCCTAGTATTCCTAACATCCTGTATATTATAACATGAATTTGTATACGAACATAAAATAAGTCACTAAAATGTATCAAATGTTATAAAAATGTTATAATGCTTGTATAATCTTACCTTTGGACGTCTTCAGTTTCTCGTTCGGAGAACCATCCGATACATTTCCAGAATAACACCGCACTGGACCCGACAGCTAAACGACAACTACCTACGTAATTATGGAAAATTTTCGCGACCAACTCGTGTATCATACTATACGAAAGAACGACACAATTGCAAAACGGAAACAAAAAATCAGATGCAACAAAAACGATCGACAGTATCAGCGTTTCAACTGTTCGCCGAATTTTTACCATACCGTGTCACACAAAGTTAAATAGGTATGTTCAACTTTTAGAAAACGAATTACCGACATTTTATTAGGTACCTACTTAATATTAAACAACGGAACCAGTAACACAACACTACACAACGTTTCATAGAGACCCGGCTTAAACGGAATTTAATACTGTAGCTTTTGTATTCTGTATCGCGCGATGATTCGAATAAATTGAAATATATTCAAATTATAGTAAAAGTGTTACCAATATTTTCAAATTTGTTACCAACACGACACATAAAAACACGGCTATCTGATGTAGGGTGGCCAACTTCCAAATGGTATAATTCACGGCACGGTCTTAGATTCACGGTAACTTTTTTTATAATAATATGATATTTACTGAATACCGATTTTTATATTATCTTCAGTAGCTTTAAAGAAATTATAATAACAAAATATATGACGTAGCAAATAATATTTTACATTTTATGTATGATATCTTTATTAAATTTGTATTTATACTTAAAAGGAAATTTTTAATTTTTGGATTGGGGAATTTAACGTCTTTATAGTATTATTATAGTTTATAGTATTAGTTATAAGTTATAACTTATAACTTATGTTGCATAATATCTTTCACAAGACATGTAAATTAATAATAAATTATAAAAATATTTATGAATAATAATAAAATGACAATTATTAATAATTAATAATATCATGAGACATTCTATTAATACCTATTTGATTTTTGCTACCTTAATTAAATCTTAAATTAGTAGGTATAATACATACTAGGTATAGACACGAACTAAGATATCTTAGTCCGTGGTATAGATCATAATATAATATAATTAGGATATTCCTATAAACCTATTTTTAAATGTAAATATGATATCAATCATTCTCAAAACTGACTTATAAAATACAACAGTCTATAAGAGCACAATAAAATTACAATTTTTGGTACGAGTAAATGTAGGTACATACGATGTACCTATATTATACTACAATACTTTTCTTTTGAACAAAATTCTCAAGAAACATGATTAAAAATATCATAAGTCATATTATATTATATGTATAGTGTATAATGTATATTATACATCAGACTAGTAGATAAAAATTATAATTGTTAAGTATTATACAAAATTACTTAATACAATTTAAAAAATAATAATAATGAAATATAAATAGGTAGGTAGGCATTTTTTTACAATGCGATTAATATAACATAAAACCCATTATTTCAAGAAACATTAATGATTTTGAAAATATTTCTTTTACATAATTTTAAATCGTTACAAAATAACATTTTTTATTATTTTATCTAGGTACTTTTAAAGTAATTATTTTGTTTATACTTGTTAACTCTTTTGAATAAGAACCTACTACGTACATTTTAAATTTCATATTTCAAAGCAAAATATTTAAAGCATAGTATTTTTATCTATAAAATTTCAGACGACTAATTTATTAGTATTAACTTATAATTTATAAGTACCTATCTATTAAAGTTTAGATGAGTGGAGTAATGAACAAACATTGCATGGGTACGCTGAACTACTCCATTCCGCTAATCTATACTATATTTAATACTACTTTGAATAACTCATAAACTGCTAGTTTAATCGTAATTATATTTGTATATTATAGATGTCATAATAATATATTGAAGTCCTACGCCGAAAAATATTCTGCTTTGGAATGAGGTATTTTGAATACACGATGACATTAAAATTACAATCATAAAAATAGTAAAAATATTTATTCGTAAACGAAATTACGTAAATATAAAATAATTATAGTTTTTGAAATGGGGAATTTCTAACGTTTAATAGATTATCCAGTACGCCTGAAACTAAATAGCGTAAGATAAATACGTAGGATAAATATCCTAAAATCTAAATAAAGTTTAAGATAAATGCATATTATAAAGCTATGCTTAAATGCAATAAACAAATTAAACAAAATGTTTGAAACCATCCTGAAAAATGTAGAACGGTTGGCAAACCTAGTGTGAAGGCACCTTTACAATAAATTTTACGTTGAATCGCGTTTCTGAGCTTGATCGTCCGAACAGCTGATGACCGCGGTATTTGGCAAGAAGTAAGAACAAAAGAACGTAGTTGTGTTTTTCGCGGGAAAATATCTCGCCATTTTTCCAACTAGTCAATATGATTAATTGCACAGTTGGTGGCACTATTACACGGTATCGGATTCGGTTGTGGCGCCCACAACGTATTATTTTGATTAACAATAACATGTAATATAGGTAGGTAATGAATAATCGTTCCTATATGAAAGTTTAGTAATAGGACGACATTAATTAATAATAACTACAATTTCATCTCAGATTCGTGACACTGAGATCGTACAACTTGTAAGATTTAATTTTTTTGATACAATTATTATCTCAGTGATTTTATAACAAACATAAATTATCATAATGTTCAATTGTGGTCAAGAAACCATGTTTTAGAAAATAAAATTATTTATTTATCATTAATGATGCAAATGGAATAATTACCATATAAGTTAATAAATAATTCCCATAGTCAAATTCGATTAATATTGAAGCTTTATTTTTCAACAATATTATACTTTGAAAGGTGCAATATCATCTGCAATCTTTGAACTTCAAACGTGCATAAAAAATGTAAGTGGCTTTACGTAATATATATATTTTTTTTATTCCAGCAAGCAAAATGTAGGTATTAAATTTGAAGCTTTAACTATAAAATTAAAAAAAAATATATGAATATTTAACTACAAAATAATTTACACATTCTCGTGATTTTAACGAATTTTATTAATAATTAATTTTAACTTTAAATGCTTATAAAAGAAAAAAATCGTGATTTTACTTTCTATCTCTTTTTAATTGACAAAATATTTTGGAAAAATACTACATAATATCATATTAACATAATAAACAATTTAAGTATTTGTTAAAATAACCAATAATTAATAGATAAAACTATAAATCATGATGCATTATTGAATGCATTATGTTAATTTATTATAAATTGTAATATAATATGTAATCGTTAATTAATACAAAGTACATTATTATTTATTCGTTATTGTCATATTTAAAGCAGGTTTTTATTTGTACCTAGATAATATCATATTACATTCATCTATTATGTTCTTTTATGTTTCATATTATTACACTTTAAAGGATAGATATAACTTCAACATTTTCACATAGTGTGCAATTATTATATACCTACAATATACGGTATACATATACTATATAATATAATTTATTTTTTACGTATAGAAGTCAATATACTATAGTCGTATAGGTAATGTCGATGGATTCAATACTTTAATTTATTAGCTTCGAGATCATCCGTTCAGTACAAAACAAACGGGCCCAGAGCCAGAACTTTTATAGGTGATTTACTATTGGTGCACCGTAAGTGACACAGAGGGTGGTCGCCGTCAAACTATATAGGTTCTATATACGATGCCAAATTGAACCGACATTTGTTAACAAAAGAAACATCCCCTTCAAACTATTCTGACATATAGGTCATATGGTTATAATCTTAAATTAGTGAATATTTTAACACAATACAGTTTGTTAAATAGATATCTATGAACAATTTATTATTCATATAACTTGATTATTTTTAACAAATTTATGGTTTTTATTAATTTTATTGAAAACTGATTGTACTCTCTAATATACATATTATATATATAAAAAATTATAATATATATATATATATATATTATATACTTATGTAGTTTTTAAATACATAATTTATTATACTTAAAATTCATCAACTAATTTCTTTTAAATATTAATATTTTAACATACCTACGATGTACAATTTTATGAGTAAATTGTATTAAGCTAAACAATGAATATAATTTATGAAAACATACAATTACCCATTTTTTTTTTTTTTTTTTTTTACGAAGTATTAACCAATAGGTTTTAGGTATATGTATAGATTTGTTCAATACTATTCTTAATTTGATATCTTACTTTAAGCTTTAGTCAATAGACATACCACATAAGTACCTACTTACTTATTTTACTTTAAAACACGTGAATTAAAATACAAAAATAAGTAAACGATTTATATCTGCTAAATTAAATAACTTAAAACCGCATTTCTGAATTTAATCGGGTTCATAAATATTTAATAACACGTATCCAAAACTATAATATCAGCATATTTATTTTGTTAGTTTTGTTTTCCACGTATGTTGACTCGAATTCTATGAATTTCTACTTTATACATTTTCAATGACGCATGCTATTCAAAGTTAAAATGATTTATACATAAATAAAATAAACAAATAATAGAAGTTAGAATCCTAAAATAAACATAAATTGTATGCTATGTGTAAGCTTATCATAACCTATAAAAAATTATTTATTCACATTTTTAAACTATTTACATACGTTGTTTATAGACAAAGATATTTTTTCATATATTTCATATTGATACAACATATTCGACAAATTATAATTTTAAAAAAAATATTGAAATATTAAGCACTTAAGAGGACTACTTATGTTTTTTAAACAAGTGATTTATTTTAACTAAAAGCTTTTGAAAATAATTTACATACACAATATATTAAGAAAAATTATCCTTATTTTAAAAGCATTTAACATACAAATATTCACAACTTAAAAGATTTAACTACAAGGATAAAATAACTATGTGATAAATAACATAATATATTTTAATTTAGTTTAAAATCATTAACTAGTGTAATCACATAAATTAAAAGTTTTATCTGTTTTTTAGATAAATATATTTTTATATCTCAAATATGTATTTTCCCCTAATTTATGTTTGGTCACTGTTCATCATAAAATAGTTTCATGCAGTGCAAATTCAGATTAATGTCCAACGTGGTTAATGCTGCGAGTCCAAAGCGGTTTGTTAACTTGCACATTTATAAAATTGCGTCCGTTATTCTAACGAACGATAAAGGGGAAAGAAGATTAAAAAAAAACTTAAAATTGGTATGAGGATTTACGTTTCAAGTATTGTGGTAGTTTTGAATTTTTTATAGTTTTTTTAACTCACGCGCGGAAGTCAACTTAACAAAAGTTACTTAAAACCCGCTACCACGGACTCATATTCTTGGGAAAATTTTGAACGATGAAAATGTTTATTATTTAAATGTCAACGAAGGGGAAATTGCTCATTATGAGAACGTCTTTTTTTAACACTATATTTCATTTTTTTGACATCGTCAATTGACAATTCACAGTTTTCAATCACAGTTTACTTCATGTTTTTTACACTTCATTTTATTCTCATTGTCTTTCGTCTTTGTACCTTCTTGTTTAATGTTTGTTTTTATTGAACTATTCTCTTTTGGTGTTGGTGTTATTTCATTTAAGGAAGTATTTAACGATAAAGGTTGTACTTTATTTCCAAATGCTAAAACAGCAATTGCATGCCTGCAATTTGCAGTGGCAAGTGGTGCATTAGGTAGCTCTTAATCAAAATATAAATATATGGCTGCATGGTGCTTGTAAAGTTTAGATAAACGCCCATATTAGAATACAATATTTTACATTTCTTTAAACCTCATATAAACTGTCACTAGTTTCACTAGGTACTTTAAATATATGATCATCTATCTCTTTAATATTTTCTTTTGATAAATACTTAATTATATTCAATAACATCTTATTAGTTTAAATTAATTACTAATTTTATAATTTATTTTTTAAGTAATAATATAACCTACTTATAAAAATATTAGTTAATATTATATTTATGGAGGTATATATTATATTCATATAAATTTATGACTATATATACAAATTGTTTATAATTTTTACATTTTAATAAAACTATATATTTCAGAAAAAAACTATGTTGTTCATCACAGTAATTTTAGAAAAATTGAAGCAGCACAAAATAAAAGAGGGAAATCTAAAGATGTAAATTGTCCTGCAGCAAAAATAAAAATTATTGTGAAGAAAACTACTGTTGACACCATTAAGAAGGATAAATTTATTAAAGTAAGATTATTTTAATTTTTTTTTTTTTGTAACCTGTAGACAATTGATGTTGCAGAATTTGCCCAATTTTTTTAAATCTTTTTTTTAACTTACATTCAATAAATGGTACAATGCATATTTTATTCTTTTCATTATAATTATTTATTATCATTGAAATAGTTAACAAATTGATTATAAAAATAAATATTGTTTACAAAAGTAATGTAACATAACACAATATATAACTGTATAAGATAATATTATTTATCATATAAAATAAATTTTTTTTTTGTTTTTTTTTTTTTTAACAAATAGATAAAATATGATTTAAATAAACCTTATGCAATTATAATTAAGTGGTATTAAATATTTCATCTGATCGCTTGATCTCATGAATATAATTTTCTGCTAGTTTTAAATCATCAAGAGATTCTTTAAATTGTCTTCGTTGATACAAAATTGAAGATCTCTTGATTAACGAATTTATCACCAACTATTAGAAAACAACATACAATTATTATATCTAAACAATTTATAATTATAAAAATATAGGTCAGTTTTGTTACATTATAATATAGTATTAAATATTTTATATTATATATACTTCGTATAATTAAACTTTCTGGTTTTATAAGTAAAACTGAAATTTTTAAAAACTGAAATAATTTAAATTATAAAAAATATATACTTAGCCCTATGACCAGTGATCTAATTAGAGATTTTTTTATAAAATATAATTTAATATTATTTAAGTATATAAAAATGATTAATTAAGATTTTAAGACTGGGTCAGATGAGAATCCAATAAATATTTAATAAGTCAATAATGAGCATATTATTTTAAATACTATGATTGTAAAATAAGGTATCTAAAAGATATAAAATCTGTTAACTCTGGCATGTCATTTATTCCCTCATCGAAATGCGTCGACAGTTTAAAAACAGAAATACAGATGTCAACGATGATCAGAATGTTGGATAGCCATTGGTTTCGAACAATACAATTTAAAAAGTGAAGAAGATAATGCTTGAAGATTGATGACTATTCAAGAGCTGTATGAATTGATATCTTTTAGTAAAACTATAATTGACAAGATTTTTACAGAACATTTGCATTATCAAGATGAATTCTCAAAATTCTCATCCTCACACTGCCTGAGAAACAATATACTTAATCAACCAATATGGATAGAATAATATTAAAAATCCTCGAAAAGCTTTTTAACCTAGTACCAAGTGTTAATCATCCCTATTCCTGCATTGAAATCATACCTATCTGGTACGAGTTCTATGATAAAGTTATTAAAAAAATGGTCTTCAAAATGCAAAAATACATACATTGATCACAGTGGAGTTTATGTAGAAATATAGTAAAGAGAACCACAATTTCTAACAATGTATAATTTATTTCAAATTTATTAGTCAATGTTTATCCCTAATTTTGGGGGTTTATTTCGTGTATTAAATAATTGATAAAATTAATACTTTTATTGGAGATATAAAAATAAGTATATATTTAAATGTTGTTTACACGTGTAAGTATTCTAGACTTTAAAGCTAATCAGTTTTATTATCTAATCAATTGTATAACTAAATCCGAGAAATCATTATATTATTCTAATTATTCTAATGAAACAAATATCTAATTTACTAATACTACTATGATAATCTTATTATAAATAATCAGTTCTTTAAACAATCTCTTTTGACAATCTATACTTAGGTTACAAAATAAATAATCTTAAATATAAAATAAAGATAGAAGATGTTTATTTATTGAAACTGAAATAAGAAAAAAAGAAATATTTAGAAATTATGAATTTGTTGGAAGGAGTAATAACATAATAAAACCATACATTTTTAAGAGTGTATACACACATCACTAAATATAGTTTAATTTTATACCTTTTTAGAAGCACTTGGTGTTTCTACAACAGTAGTGAGATGTTCGATTGCAGTCACATAATCTCCCCGTAGTATGGCAAAAGTACCAAGTAGATTTAATGCCAATGTTCTTCGAATTTGTCTCATCAACCTTTTCTTCTTATTTTTATTTTTTTTCTTCGCCAATTCTTCTTTACATGCCTCCTCAACGAGTTCATATTTTTTCTCCCGGAGGCATGTAAAGGATTTGGCGAGACCAGTTCTAAATAAGTTCGACGAAAAACAAAAATTTAAAATTATGTTGTAAGTTATAACACATTTTATTATAAATGTCATACTGCAATGTGTATAATATATAAATATATTATAATTATAATTCAAAGATAATTATGCTGTATATTAATACAGTTTTTTTTCAAAAATAAAAAGGCTGGCTGAATCGAGTAAAAATCATTTAAAATAAACTCACTGAATTTCCGTTTCCATTAATGCGCGTGAATATTTATCGTTATATGGATCTTCGCTAAAAGAATTCAAATAATTTTCAATAACGATTTCATCAGGCAAATCGAAGTCGTCATTGTTCTTTTTTCCTACGTGAACATTAAAATATTGTAATAAACACAATAAAATATAATAAGATAAAAAAAAAAATACAATTTCTAATTATATGAAATAAAGGTTTTCAATAATTAGAAAAAAAGAAGTCTAGTTGAGTAATTATTAAGTTCTAGATAAGAAACTAAATAAATATACCACATAAAAATATTGGACCTATGGTCGAATTATTGCTAACCATTCCTAATTCTTCTAGTTTGTTTTTGTATTGTGGTATGATTTCATATTTAGTTTGACGATTCTCATTATTGTACTAAAAATAATTTAAGAAATTATATGAAATAAATGTTAAATAATTAATAAGTTTATATTCAGTACCAATTTATTGTAAGCAGCAGCCAAGCCCGCAAAGCCCACCGCAATACCGCCAATGGCAATACTAATTTTCCAATTGTTGGATATCATGCTATTGAACCACATACTTGTTACGGATTCAAAATCAAAATATGACAGAAAACGAATTGTTAATTAAGTGAACGAATTAAACACAGTGAAATAAATAATAACATGAATTTTGTTGATATTCCTATATCGTAGCCCAGGACGACGAAATAAAATATAATCAAACTATAAACATAGATGAAAAAATAAATATTATAGTAAGTATCTATTATATTATTATTATTATTATTATTATTATTATTATTAAAAATAATAAAATAAAATAAATAAGTAGTTTAATTTATTTATAAGTTATATTTATCCATAAAATTAATCTTCTCCTTTATCCTTATATAATAAAATGTGAAGGAGTTCGCGACGTTGGCGACGCAGGTACGCAGCAAATAAGGAACGCCAATTAGAAAATTAGATTTTTTTCCGATCGCTGTTTTCTGTAGCTCCGTGACCGCGTCGTTATCGAAACGAATAGTTCTACCGTCGATAATGCGATTATCAAAACAAACGGTTCTCCTCTGGTTAATAACACGAGTTTTTGAAAACGATTTTTATAATTTTTGCCGGATTTTTCAATTTTTCCGAACGTTTTTCACTTCGTTGTTTGCGTAGCTCGCGTCTCTCGAAGGCCGTGCGTATACGTGTTTTTCGTCGTTTGTGTTTGTAGCTGTCACGATCGCGGTACAAATCTATGACAACTTTAAATTACACTGTCGTTTATCGATTTATATCTTTACATGACTGATATCTAGATATTCAACTAGGTATAATTTTCTGTAAATATTTATTTTTAAATGTACAAAAAGCACCGGAGAAGCTACGACTATAGAGCCACCTTGTGAAGTAAGAGTGGGGAGAAGTTTTAAACTAATATAGTTATTAGTTAACAATTATTTTATCATTAAATCGCAAAATGTGAATAAGTATGAGAATAACCAATTGCATATACAATATACTATAAGCCTTGACAGTATTTTATTTTAAATTAATTAATGTAATTAATGTATTGTTAAAGTGATGCGATGATAACAAAAAAAACTTACCTGTAATTCATTGTTTTATCAAAAATCACAATTTTTAAAAATATATGATTTTGAATTTGGACCTTTATTTGTATTAGTACGATAGTATTACAACTTACAAGTATATACTATAGAGAGTAGTAGGTAGACACTATATCGTATATATTCTGGCACGTATACAAGGGGGGTTTTGGGGGTTCACCCCCCCCCCGAAAATGAATAGTTGTGTAGTTTATTTGTATCATTATTCATCGATAAATATTGATAATTGTAAATTTTTTTATGAGCCCCCCCTCGAAATTTTTTTTTGTGTACGTACCTGTGTTTATTAATTACAGATCTCATAGATTGTTTTCAGAAATAATGGAAATAACTATTTAAATTAAGTAAGTAGTTAGTATTTACATTCATTGAGTTAACATATAAAAGTACTTTAAATTAATGTAATATTTATATACAATATGTACACATGTTTATTTATTTATTTTTAGTAATAAGTATTACTAATTAGTAGTAAAGTAAGTTAGTAAACTACCACTCATTCATATCTTTTGTAATAAAATAGATTTGTTATTCTTATGGTTTAGCGAATAAAGCAGAAAAAATAAATATTATTATTGTTACTGAACATAAAAAACTATTAATAAAAAAGAAACTAATTTAAACATAATAATATATTAAAGAATTTAAAAATTATACTTTTTTAGTTTTATAGGAGGATCTTCAAAGTATGGTTTACACCATTACATTAATAAAAGTATAATCTACCTATAAAATAATGTGATAGAGACTAAATTTGTAACCATATTCACTAGTTTATAATTTCGATACACTGTTTGGTAATAGATTCGCTGATAAGAATGTATGAAATTTATTTTAATTTATGTATAATTTAAATAAAATCATATTTTGAATTCAATGTTTGTTTTAGTACATCGATCATCAATAAAAAAAACGGAGATATTTGAAAACGATCGATTCAACAGTAACACATATTTGGAAAATTTACTTTCAAGTCAAAGTTATAATTAATAGCCTTGGAAAGACTAGAAGAGAGAGGCATAGAACTGCACTGGAAAAAGGATTACGGACTTTATTTCGGCGTCCGTTTTCTAATTAAATTTGATTAAAACTTGTGACGGTATAAAGCATAATCCTCTTATGTATACGACTGAGTGAGAAGGATGGAAATTTGTATTTTATATTATTACTCGTATGTATAAATCTGGTATCCCTCTCCCGATTACATCTCCATTATGTAGATACGTTCTTTGGATAGTCGACTGAAAAGTTTTGTGTTATGGGAAACTAGTATTTGGATATATATATAATAAATATATATGGCTGCTGACAATATTTTTCAGTTAGATATTATTAATGTACAGTATGAGAATGTGAAATGGTGGACCTTAGATATATTTAACACGATACAACGAGTAGGCACTAAAGCAGAATGGTATATTAATTTGGTATACTTACAACTTTTTGTAAAAGTGACGGCACCTATTACTGTTTTACTATTGATTGTATATCGCGTGTGGTATTGCATTTAACAGATAAAAATAAAACGTGTCTTATCAATTTATCAGAAAGGCACATTATTTAAAAGAATGAGTCAGAAACCAATAAAAATGGTAATATTATTTATAAATTAAATATATATATAACTATAAAAATTCAAATAGACAGCTTATATTTACAGAAAACCAAAAATATATAAATAAACAATTCATAAGTTAAATAAATCGTCATTATTTAAAACAATGAAATAGCCCAATCTAAATACAGAGACTTATTTATCTATTTATAAATATGATTTATAATAACTTTCAATAATTTTAAATTACTAGAAAATAAAGTTTAGGATTTTTTTTAAGTAGAATTGCAAACTCTATAATTTTACAAATTGACAAATATATTTTATACGTTTCATAATACAATAATAAAAATATTTATGTAAATAATTTAAAAATACAAGATTTCGAGTAATTTTTCAATATTATGAAAAATGTATTTGAAATTAATGTGTTGTAGCTGAATATATAACTAATAAATAGTTATATAAACTATGCATTTAGTTTTATATTTAGGTTTCTAGTACTTTAAAATACTCCAATTGTAACATTATGTTTATAATTTTAATCGAATTATTCCATCATATAAAAGTCATAGGAATTCAAAAAACGATTTGTTCTATTCTACAGCAAAACACAAATTCACTTTTTCTTACAAGTTTTTCATAAATCACTAAATCTTTTTCTATAAAAGATAATGCAGTGTTATTCTTTACTTGATTAAAATATTTCTATTGAACATTGTTACTCTGACATAATTTTATATTAAAAACTATTCCTTATGGATTTTCATTGATCGCGATAGGTAATACTAAATTTTACATCTTTAAATTATTTGAAAACACTTCAATATAAATTTAAAAAATCTAATGTTAATAACATTATTAATACTTCTTAATATTTCATAAAACTGTTTTTCTGTGATTTTTTTGTTATGGTTTTCTAACAATCTAAATTTTTTGACATTAGTTATAAAATAGCCAACTTTTTCCCTATCAACTTGCCCGAGGTTTTAAAGGAGCAAACACCAAATAGTAGAGGAGTGGTGGTATAGTAATAAAAGAATTCTTTGAGCAATGCGTTTTGCCTGTATTTACCAAGAATTTTCCAGTCGACGTTTAATTAATACTGATAAAATTTATGGACTAAAGAAAGAAAGGAAAAAATAGAGAGAGACACAAGTTAAACTATATATGTGATTATAAATATACATATACATACATATATATATATATATATATAATATATATGTATGTATATAATATATATACTCTTTAGCAACAAGACAAGAAAAATATAGCTTGTTAAATATAATGTAAAATTGTTCACAACCAACACCTCATTTTCAATAGCTTACTGGTGTAAATAAATAAAAAAAAAACCAAATAAATTATATACTTTCAAAATCATATCAATAATTTAAAATCTAACATTATAATATAACACTGAAGTTTATTGATCATCATTTTTTTAACTTATTTAAACCCATTTAAAGCTCTTAATAAATATTATAAACATCTTGTATTTTTACAATTAAGATTTAGTTTATTAAAAAGTTGCATGTCTTAATATCTTAAGGCCACATTAAATTAAGTTTGTAATTTTTTGTTATAACTTTAAAAAAATAAAAATGATTAACTTTTTTACAAAGCACAAACATTTTAGGAATAAAATTATAAAATAATAATTCATTAAATACAATATTATATAATAATATATAAATAATACTAATTACTTTTTCAGTTGTTATCTATTTTTGAAAAAGAAAATTTCATTGAAAAAAAAAACTAAATAATCTTCAAATAATCAAAAAATGAAATAACCCAATATCTCTCAAAAAAAGAGACGAAGTTGTATTAAATCGTCTTAGAATAGGTCATACACACTACACACATACCTATCTTATGAAAATAGAGCCTCCATGATTATGCCAAACATGCAGATATCCAACCTCGATCAAACACATCAATACAGAATGTAGAGACACGCAAGAGGCCCGACAAAAATACAACATATTATCTAAGCAACTCCACGACGCACTGGGGCCCGACGAAGAATCCATACTAAATATATTGATTTTTATGAATAATATTAAATTTTACAATTTACTTTAAAGTATCTAAGTACCCATATAAAACAAGCCAATAGTCCTGTCATCGAGGCTTTCTTCTAAATAAAAAATAAAATAAAATTGACGCGTACCTGTTAGTGCTGCATTGGTGATGAAGACTGTGATGGGACCATGCCTAAATCTTCAAGTGAATATAAAATTTAATTAATTTTGTTTAATATATTTTAATTAAAAACTCCGGTTAACATGCAAAATACAACTATAATAGCATTTTTATTATTTATTTATTTATTTATTTTCATAAAAAACCATACCTATACATTTTAAAAATATCAAAAATAAATCTGAAATCAAAACTAAGATTTGCAATGTATTATTATTATAAATTTACCTCACTATGCTGAGCTTGTGTCAAGATAAATGAGTTGATAGTATACAATATTATTTATTAAAGATAATACAATATTTAAAATATTTACCTGAACTTCTATTACGACGCATACAATAATTGTAATTCAAGTAACAAATAATTAAGAATAGCTTTCATATTCGTATTTAATATTTTTATAATCTATTTACATTACTAAAAATATATTTTTTTAGATAGAGTGACATTGAGGACTATTATTCAGAATTATTGAAAGAATATATAATGTATAATAATATAAATTAACTATATTAAAAAACATCTTAGCTATCTATTTAATGTGTAGATTATATATTTAAAAATTAAACGTGATTTTTTATTGTAAACCTTATAGTCATTGTAATAATGACTTAATATTAAAAATCGACAGTCGAAAATTTTTTTTTTTTACGTAATATTATAAACATATTTGAATAAGTAAATAACCTATTTAACGTCTTGTCCATATCCAAATATTATGTTTGATTTAAATTTTAAATCCATAATTTAAATTAATTAATTAGTATAATGTGGTATATTAATTGTAGTCTAAAAAAATAACCAACACTATTATAATAATATAACGATTTCGTCATTCTAGCACCATCTAGTTGCTGTGACTAGTAACTTGGAAATGAACTAAAATAATATGTAGCGCACTTACATTAAAAGTAAACATACAGACTAAGTACAGATATATTTTGAACATTTTTAATTTTTAAAATGTAGTGTGGTTATTCAGATATAAATTGAATACTTATTTATTCCTGTGTGAAACTTAGAGATGGAGTGGTACATGATTACATTTTATTTTATTTTTTTTTTTTTTTTGTTTAGCCAACTGTAATAATTATAATAATAATATGACATAAAATTAATATTTGTTTGTATACTGTATTGTATTGTTGACTTGCATATGAAAATTCAAAAATGTAGGTAATATTAATTTATTATGGGGTATTTTCTTAAATTTATTGTTTTTAGAATGATTCCATTGAAAAATGATAACGATATTACGTCAAATCATAAGTCATCTTCTATGGTAAATTTTAGCTTTAATTTGTTTGTAGTTTATATTTATAATCTAACATCACCTTTTTACAGGAAAATTACAAAAGTTCAAGCGGGAATGTTTCACTCTAGAAATCAATTGTATCGACTACAGAGTAACCCATAACCATTGTTTCTCAAAAATAAATATTGTTTGTTCATAGCACCTGTTTTACAAGAAGTTAACTCAATCTTTGATTGTCAATTTGTCCCTCACGCATAAATATTCACCATCATCATACACGATTTCTGTACAAAAAAATATTTATCTTATCTCATAATATTTAGACTGACTTGTAGTATGAAAAATTTAATTCAATACCAGGTACTTCTACTTTCCTATTAAATAATTTAAATATAATTATGAATATTTTGAAACAAAACAGTTTCCCTAATAATTACAGAAAGAACTGTTTATTGTTTATAAATATTATTTTTGATCTGTTTTGTAGAATATATGTCTTTACTGGAAAAGTAAGAAAACTTATATAAATAATTTAGAATTTATATGTAATGATAAATGTAAGTAATTATAACAGATTATATGAAAAAGTTTTAAAAAAAGATCACAACTTTACGAAAAATAAATTTGTTTTATATATATAATATATAATATATTTATAATACATCTTGAATAATAAAACAATAAGGTTCTAAGATGTAATCTAACTGATTTGTTACTTGACAATTCTTTGGTATTTAAAATAAAATTACTGTTTGTAAATTGTAATTTTATGATTAAATTTTATATTTAAAGCATTATAACATACACTACTATACCTATCAATATACTATGTTTCTGTGTGTTTTATTGTGCTGAATGAAATTTCAGTCAATTCTTATAACTATAATGTATTTTTTGGTGATAGCTAAAGCTTATATTTCATATTCGAGATATTGTTGATACAAGAATACAAGTAAATATATAATCAAGTATATACTCAAATCATCGAATGACTTATAAATTATTTATGACCTCCAAAACTTGAGCTCATATTGAAGTAATTCTCTATAACAGAATATTATACATTAGCATTAAAAAATAAAATCCACTTGTATTTTTTTAATAGTTCTTATTTTTTTATTTTAACTTAAATACAAAACTAGCTATAAACCTATATGGATAAACTTTATAAAGTAATAAAACATAGTTTGTTATAAATAATATAGGTAAAAAATATTATTAAATTCTGCTAATAAAAATAGAATCTCACTTAGATAAAAAAATATCGATTATTTAAACTTATTATTATTACCTATTATTTTATGTTTTAAAAATTACTGTTTTAGATTAAAACTATTAACGGTAAAAATATAACTGTGTAATAGTCTGTATATATAAAAGTATAAAACGATTGAATAATAATCAACATTTTTATACCTGCTTCTTATTTAATACATATGAGCATAGTCTGTATAGTCACATAAGAGTGGCTAATATAAATTTAAGTTGTCCATAATATATAAATAATAATTAAATCAATTTATAATACTATTCCATAGCATGAAGAGCCAAAGTTATTATTAAAAAATATTATGATGAATATATCTTAATGTTTTAAATGCATTCATTGCATTTTTAACAAACATTCTATTGTTTTTTATTGTTGCCTATGTTAAATTATTACTGTAAAACACAGAAAAATTATTTTTAAGTATATTATAGTGTGGTACATATAAATTGTCATGTCACATAATATTTTTATATTTGACAGTATTCAATCGATCGTGTAATTATTATGCGTACGTATTCGTCAACGTTTCGATTATTGATATTTTAAATTATCAATTAGATATATAATATCGCACCGCACTACCGCAGTGTGATTATAACTGATATAAATATATAATTAAATAGTAAATTAAATTAAAATAAATGTATTTCAGTAATTTAAGTAACCTTCCCCCCACCAATCAAACGGTCAAACCTAGTACACATCATAGGTACACATCGTATACGAATAAAAATAAAACCGTGTCGTTAAAAATATAATATACAATATACAATACGAAATATTGCACAGACCTTGTAATGACCGGTTATTGCGTCGTTTAAATTCGGTACCTGAGAACAAAGGCTCGAAAATGGAATGGTGTGCTGTATAATGTATACATACCTATGCGGGGGGACGAAGTGTCTGACATCCTCTGTTGGGTGGTGGTTTTAGTTTTTGTGAGGGGAGGGTTGTAGTGCAGAAGGAGTGCTATATGTATACCATGTAACACGCGAGCACAAAGGAGCGAACGCAGTCGCAAAAGTCGACGCAAAAGCGTTTCCCCGGCAACGGAAATCGTTCGCTCTCCCCGTGAATCGATTTGTCCGCGGCCAGTTTTAGGTGTTTTCCAGACGTCTCTCTGCTGTTGCCGTCGTCATACCGTAAACGAACAGCATATTATAGTAGTAGCTGGTAACGTTTTCGACTGAAAAAAATGCCTTTTCTTCGGTCGAACAGGTACGTGCTGTTTTTATTTATGACTTCAACAGCTTGCTAGCACATTAAGCCGTATATCAAATACGTGAAATAGTCAGAGACGATATCATAAAAACGTCCAAGCGAGCGCGCGCGCGCATCAGTTTATTATTATAGCCTGCAGGGGTGTTGCGGCCCGGGATCCTGTGACCGACATGTTTTTCTGCGCGATAACCTCTGCGTTTTCATAGCATAAAAATCGTCATAGTCTATCAACGTTCATCATGTGATTTTCTATACTAAAAACGTAGTTTTCATTTTAGATTTGTTTTCAGATGAACGTAAACGCCGTCCTTTAAGCTTAACCACTGTCTGAGGAGCTTACACCGTCCAACATAGCACTATGATTTTCCCTAGCACCGGATTACTGATCACATTGATCTTGCAAATTGGTTTATATCGATGTGGTCTGCCACCACCATCGAACGAAATCACTCAAAACTTTCTGTGGAATACTGGTAAATACCTATACTGACTTTTTATAACTCGATATTCGTACCACTCCATGTAATATGCAATTATTTTACAATATATTATCAATCTTCACAGATGCGGTAGAGTGGAGAATCGGTGAATGGGAACCGTGCACTAGATCTGAAGACACCGGGCTAAATGACAACCAGGGAATACGCCGCAGGAAGATCACATGTGTCATGGTTATACATGACGGAATAAAACTTGAGGTAAATTATTATTGCAACTGAATAACTAACATTTAAATTCGTTTATAATTATACTGAGATAAATAGTTTGAAATTAAAATGAGTGGACCTGCAATTTACTTTAATTACGATTATCACGGAATTAAAAAGTATAAATTAGTTTACTTCTAACTTATAATAATATAATTCATTTAAAATAATAATAGTTGATATATTTTTTTTTTACTACTTATTAATATTATATTTCATATTTTTATATAATATATATTATAATACATGTACAAACAAATCATATCCAATAACCAAAAATCAGTAAGTATAAATATGAGATGTGTTTAGAATAATTGTGGAGAATAATAAATACGTAGGAAGGAAAAGAATCTAACTTAGACAAGAGCAGTTAAAAATTAAAATATTGGTAGTAGCATGTTTGTATGAATATAATAATTTAATTAACAGACATACTTATTTACATATGAAACATAAAATAAATTATTTCGATTTTATTATGAATAGGAACCAGTCAGAATTGAAGATAGTAGTTGCCTAAATTTATCTCCCGGAACACCTCCAGTGGAAGTATGTTCACTTGAACAAAACCAAGACTGTGTAGTCACTGAATACTCTAACTGGACAATCTGCTGTGGAGGAACACAACGAAGGACGAGAAGTATAGTAATTGAACAGAAAAACAATGGAGCTAAATGTCCACCGGTAAAGTTTGTTTTAAATTATATTAATAATAAAGTATGTTTGGATCTTATCATAGTTAACAAAATATTTTAAATATTCATAATTTATAAGATTATATTTTAATTCGTAACGTAATACATAAATATATATATATATATATATATAATATATATATAAAATTATAATGATATGATTTAATTTAACGGTACTGATAATAATTTTGTAGAAAATTCCAAAATAGGTATAAAATTATTATCTTTCGTAATTTTACGTTCAAATGAATATCTAAATAAGTTAAAGTCACATTATTCAACTATATTTTTAGCTTTTAATTTTTTTTTTTTAGCTTACTGAATCGCGTGTCTGTGTACCAGACGATCCATCGTGCTCGAGTTTCTATCCATTTGGATTATACCAACTGAAAGTAAATCAATGGCAACAGTGTGTTCCATTTTCCGAACATACTATGGGAGACAATGATGGCATACTAAATTCAGGCTCACATTCAGATACTTTTTATAAACACTGGCCTCAAGTGGGCACACAAAAGCGATCTATGAGCTGTTTTGACGAGTCCGGCATACTTGTTTCTCTCAGCTTTTGTGAGGATAAACAGTTGCCTACCAATACTAGAGCATGTATCATAGCCCAAGATTGCGTTGTAAGTGATTGGACCGATTGGGAAATTACACAAGGTGGATGTATTAGCGCAGGTGGAAAAGTATGTTAACATAAATTTCAAATTTCAAATTGTATTTTGTTTTTATAAACTTGTTACTTTATTTTATTACAGATCCGAGCCGAAGAAGCAATTAGAAAGCGTCAAATTCTTCGTTTACATGAAGGGCAGGGATCACCATGTCCTCATCTCGTAGAAACAAGAACTACAAAAGAAAACTTACCGCTGTGCTCTGATAAGTATGATAATTTATAAATTAATTTATAAACTCTAATGACTAATAAGCATTACAAGGCCGTAACTGAAAAAAAACTCGAGGGGGGGAGAGGATCCAACATTTTTTTAAATATCTAGATTGGTACTGAACACTTGTCATTTTTATCAATAATTTGCATTGACTATTTCTACTTTTAAAAGTTTCGGAGGGGGGGGGGGTCTGGAACCCTGGATCCCCCAGTTACAGCCGTGAAGCATTATATAATGTTATTTAAGGAAAGGAATGATAATTAAATAAATACTTAGGTAATAAAAAAAAAATAAGAATAAAATGTGTTAACATACGAGTGACAAAAAAAAAGAAAGAATGTAAAAATAAAATCCACTATTTTAAAAAGAAAATTAAAAATAATTAATAATATGAATACGGATAAAATTTAAATTTAAAATATGATACAAATTGAAAAAAATCGTGACGCATTTGCGTTAACTCCTTATCTTATATGTATGTTAACGCACGCACACATCTAGCAATATGGGATACAGAGATAAAGATAAATTTTAAATGTACCTATTTATTTGGCAGTGTTGATATTTTTTTACATAATATTGCACTATATAGTCGAAAACTAAGAATAATATTCTTATTTTTATAGTTGAGAATAACTAAAAAAAAGTATTGTTAGAATAATCTACTCGTATTTATTAATTTATAGTGAAAAATAATTTTATAATTTAATTTTATCTTAAAATTCTTATATAATAGTAAATTAAAAATTTATTTTTGTGCTATTAGCTAAATTGTTTTTTGATAAATTTCTGTACACTCTTTTTTTACATAAAAAATTATAATTCTTTGGTAAAATTAATGATTGTCTTGTCTTTGTCAATTTCCAACGAACTATATAGGTAATAGATTATAATGAATTTTTGGTCACATTATGTTCCATTTTTTCTGGAAGAACACAAATTAGATAAACGTTTTAGATACTGAACGAAGTGATGAATGTATTTATTTTACAATGATGTGTTTATTATTTTTTGTTTGTATACACTACTGTACAGCATAACTTGTCGAAATAATGCTACAATTTCAAACTTCGGGGATGGTTTCCGATGGTAAAGTGAATATCCTTTGTTAATTATAGAGGTTAAAAGTAAGAATTTTCCATCAGTTTTAAAAAAAAAAAAGAGAAAAACAAAAAAATAGTGATAGAAAAACGAGAATTTTCACGCAAAACTGACAAAATCGATTTTTTATATAGTTGTAACTCAAAATCTAATCACTGCAGATATTTAAAATTTTCACCAAACGTTCTTAATAGTGTTATCTATACAGTTAAATTTTCAAAATATTTTTGTTATTTCTAGGTATTTGAAATATTTGTTTTTGTTATATTTTTTTTTTATAAATATCGATAAAAAATTTTTGGCCGAGTCAAATACTTGAAAATTAAATACAAAGTTCCTTTTAAGTTAGTCTTATAGTGATTAAAAAATTATAAGAATATATAGGCACAATTTTATTTAAAATGTATTTAAATAATATTTTTATTAGCGTTTGAATTTCAAATATTGACAAAAATTCGTCAAAATCATGAATATTTGTAAATTATTTTGTAGTTAAAATTTATAAAAAAATGTGTATACGTAGCTAAGAGTGGAAAACTTAATACGAGATTTTCCATAAGTTTGGCTTACAATAATATTATAAAAGAACTTAAATTTTGCGACATCCAGTTAAAACATAAACCACCTTTTTCACTATCCACTAGAAAATATATCCTAGGTATCATCTTACACAAATCATTTCCGCTCAGAATGGTTCTTAGTATACAATAATACATATCATTGGATTCAAATTTAATACATCCATTATATAGTGACCAACTATACAGCAAAACGTTACTCACTTGACCACTCTTTTTTCTTTTAACTATTATGTGAGGACAGTAGTATAAGTATTATTTTTGATTTTTTGTTTAATTATTAATACCTACATTAATTTACAACAATTTAAATAAGTACATCATTCAATTTACCACAAGAGTGAAAATTAAATTTAAATCATAATGTAAAATAATGATCTATATATTATATTTATTGATATTTATTTTATTAGTTAATTCTTAATTTGTATGATACACATAAATCATAAAATAATTTTTCTTAGTTCATTCGTGGTATAATTAATATTACATATATTTTAGGTATAAATGGCTAATATCAAGTTGGAGTAAATGTTCACAACCCATTTCTAATTCATCGGTTCAATGTGGTGGTGGACTTCAATATAGAAACATCACTTGTATTGAACTTATGACTGGTAAATTTATGGATTCATCAGTTTGTCGTATTCTGGATACACCACCAACAATTCAAAGGTCAATAATATGTATTTATTGTATACATGTAAATAGTATTTTTTTAATAATAATCAAATCATATACTTAATAAGAATGGGAAAATTGATTTATAAAAATAATACATTTATGTATATTAATAGATGCGAAATACCATGCCCAAGAGATTGTCAAGTTGGACCGTGGAGTAAATGGGGCCCTTGTAAACCATCGAAATGTCCTTCTAAACATGAAACTGAATCACAAGAAGGTTTAACATAATATTTATTGAATTTCATTATTTAGAAATTAAAAATATTTAATAATGAAATATTTTTATTAGAATTTGAAAATATCGGATACAGAAAAAGAACCCGAATTGCAAATGTACCACCTAGTGAATATGGTGTACAATGTCCCAGTCTTGAAGAAGTCCAACCTTGTCAAAATCCTCAATGTTATATTTGGGATTACGGTCAATGGGGAAGTTGTATGCTTGATGAGCCTACTGAGAAATGCGGTCCCGGACAAAGGACTAGACAGGTGTATTGCACTGCACATGATAAGGTAAATATACAAATACATAAATCGTACTTATACTATTATTTTACAATATTCTAAATATATTTATAGGAAGTAGTACATAACTCATTGTGTTCTAAACTCAAACCATCAGAATCTGAACCATGTTCAGTACCATGCCCAGAAGACTGCGTTGTATCTGGATGGTCAGAATGGAGTGAATGTTCTATGGGATGTTCTATTGAATCCGATATAGGTGTTAGATATAGAAACCGTACTGTAATTGGACCTCCTGGAAAAACTGGGCATCCGTGTCCATCCAAAGATGACATGGTACAGTTTGAAAATTGTAATACGCACGGATGTTATGGATTAAGCTGGTTAGTTTTACCATGGACGGACTGCAATGGAACATGTGGTCATGGAATACAAACAAGAGATGTTTGGTGCATGAAAGGAAATGATAAGAAAGTGAAAGATGAAAAGTAAAAATATATATTTAAAGTGCCTATAATAACTCAAACAAAACTAACATTAATATAATATTTTTATAGTTGTAAGGAATTACCAAAACCAATCACTGTAAGAGATTGTTCCAATGATTGTAAAAGTAAAATATGTGTTCTTTCGGACTGGAGTGATTGGTCAGAATGTCCTCATGATTCATGTATAAATGGTAATATTAATTATTATATTTTATAGTGCTAATCAAAATAAATTAAATTAAATACTAAAAAAATACTTATCCATTTCGTACAGATCATATAAATAAATAATGATAAATATGTGTTTTACCTTATTTACATATTTTGTATAGTTGTGAAATAATAATAAAATATATAATCAACTTTATTATTTTGCACAAATCCATATATAAGAAATTTAAGACTCTTTATAAAACACAAAATAATTAAATATTTTTTAGAACAAACGGATTTAACTAAATTCAAACGACAACGTAATCGAGTTATTCTTGGAGGTGAATCTTGTGGTCCAATATTTGAAGAGGAATCATGTCCAATTCCAAATAAAATATGTCCTACATACGGTTTAGATTTCGGTGCTTGGTCTCACTGTGAACTAGCAGAAGGCGTTACTTGCGGCCATGGTCTGAGAACAAGGGGTACCTATTAAGCTATATTTTCAAATTTAAGACTAGTAATATTATTTTTATTATTAATTTGTTAACAAATATTATTATTATAGATTTCCGGTGTAAAGATAATGATTCGCTTGTGTACGTCGAACTAAAATACTGTCTACAGTCTTTAAACGTTACACCAAGTAGTGTCGAACGATGTCATGTGGACTGTCAAACTCCATGTCAAATGACTGAATGGTCCCATTGGTCGTCATGCCCTCAGCCATGTTCGGGTTTGCGTACCAGAACCCGAGAACTTATTGGAGATTCTATGTCGCATCCGGCTTGCAAAGAAGTGCGTCTCGTTGAAACAACAAAATGCCCGTGCTCTGAATATTTTCCCCAACCTACATCCGATTGGTCATTTTGTTTAACGAATGAAACTGACGGGTGTGGAGCTGGCACGCGATACAGGTCATTGGGATGTTACAACGTGAATAACCATCTAGTTGATCCAGCGTAAGGGAGAAAAATATATTTCCATATGTATGATATTATTATAGTACTTATTATGATTTTGTTTTGTACAGGTTGTGTGGTGGTAGTACAGGAATTGAAGAAGAACCATGTTTAGTACCGTGTTCGATTGATTGCCAAATGTCTGATTGGAATGAATGGGGAGTATGCAGTAAACTGTGTGGACCAGGGATACATCACCGTTCTAGAACCGTAATTTATTTTAACTTGCGTGCATTTTAATGTTTTTTAATTATTAAAAATATTGTTTAATAGATCGAACGACACGCAGCAAATGGTGGGAGACCCTGTGGTGAAACGGTACAAACAAAAGTTTGTAACACACCGTGTAACAGTTTCCAATGGACTACTGAACCATGGAGCCAGTGTAAATTACCGGATAAGGATAAACTGAAAGGCTGTGGTGAAGGAGAAATGTTTAGATTAGTGCGGTAAATAAATAATGTATTTAAAATAGTGTAAACACATTTTACAACAAAATAATATTAATTGTGTATTTTTTTTTATAATTTTGTGCAACATTTTATAGTCTTAAGTCTTTAATCACATATTATCAAATGTTCATATTAAAAAAATTATATTTTAATAATCTAACTGATATTTATTTTTATTTAACTTTTGTAATAGATGTATTCACATAAATACTGGAATAGAATTGTCAGAAGAATACTGTGATTGGACCACACGACCAGATGGAGTAAACTTGTGTACAATCGCATGTCCTGGGGATTGTGTATTAAGTAGCTGGTCAGATTGGTCAATTTGCCCAAAAGTAAATAATATATTTAAACAATTTAATAGTACGAAATATGTCGATTTAAGTTAAATAAAGTTGTAGGCATTAAAAAATATTGAAAGTTAAAACATTATTTTTGTATGCATTTTTTTAAAAATTTAAAATACCTAATAAAAAATTAATGATTATTAATAGTTTAAAAAAAGTTATACATCAGCTTAAAATATTATATACGGTTATTTATTATCTTCTCTAATAAAAAAATAATTAATTTTAAAGGATTGCCTACCATCGCAAGAACAACAACGAACCAGATTGTTGCTTAGAAGCCAGAGCCCTACCGGAGCAAATTGTCCTGTAGCCATACAAACGCAACCGTGTCATTTGAACTTCACATGCTTTAAGTACTCATGGAAAACAATTACAAATGTATCATGTCTGCCTTTGGGTGGTAGTCCATGTGGTGAAGGTATGACAGTCGGAGCGGTGTATTGCGAGAGGAGCGATGGTAGAACTGTTTTAGACCGGTAATGTACTCGCTTTATATTATTTAAAACAATGCTTGGAAGTTCTAGAATAAGAATTTTTTTCTGATAAATATGAAAACATCCAAAGTAAAATACAAATTTGTTAGGTACACATTATCTTTCTTAATATCGTACTCAAAATGTTTTTACTGATTTAGAGCTTTTGTTTATTTAGAATCGTAAGTGCTATTTCTAAGTATTTTCTTATATAATACTAATAAAATCAAACTTCCCAATTTTTAGCATACTTGTATATTTTGGTATTTATTTAAATAAGTACATATTTAAGACAAGAAAGTTACATTTTTAGTGCTATAACTTCCAAGCCCAATTCATCATATGGCTATTACCTATACGTATTTTCTTATTAATACCTATAATGACGCTCATTTACCCTAATAGGTTTTGTGACGATCAGCCAAAACCAAGTCCGTTGGACAAATGGTGTTATATTGATTGCCCAGTCGATTGCGCTCTTGAAGGATGGTCACCATGGAATTCAAGTTGCTCTTGCAATGATACAGGTAATGGCCAATATCTACAGTGCTAAATTTGCTATATTTAAACATTAGACAATATAGTAGCGCGTATGCTGTAATTTTTTTCAATTTAAATCAAGAATAATAATTTTATTAATTATCTAGTATTTATTATTGAAAATTAAATATTTTTTTCTATTATTATTCTACTCGTATTATAGAAATATAATAAATTATTACGTGTTAAAATTATTTAATTTTAATTTTTGTGTTATACAGATGACATTTTTAAAATTATTTTTTAACACTTTTATGATTACATGATAATAACATCCACTATATAAGATCCACAATATTATTTATAGCATGTTAAAAATAGACTGGAGTTAATTATTACTTTGCACGCGTCATCAAGGTTAATCGACATTACGAATGAAGCACAAGCGTTAATAATTGTGTATCGTTGGTTTTAAAGGAGTGTCACGCAGAGCTTATACAGCTATGAACCCAAGTGCAACAGGAAGACAATGTCCTATGACTATCGAACAATGGAAGCCTTGTCCAGCTGTGCCTTGTTATAATTGGTCGCTAGGTCCATGGTCCGCATGTCAACTCCATGTACGTATTTTGAAATAAACGAAAATACTAGTCATAGGTGGAAATTGGAATAATTGGTATCTTCAATTATTATAAAGAGTACATTTAGCCACCCCCCCCCCCCCATATTCCATAAAATATACTATGATTATTTATAATGTTACAAATGATATATAAACATAATATAGTCAAATTTACTTTTAGAATATTTTTCTTAAAAATCATTCAAATATTCAAAAACCAGCGAAATATGTAAATCAAAATCATATATTTGAATTATCTGTATTTATGATTTCATTCATAATGATGCAAATAAAATTGTGTACATGGATAATAATAAAGAATATGTTGGCAATTAAATCATTAATGAATGGTATCTATCGAATTAAGCTTAGGTGCAAAACAATAGTCAGCCACTCTCCACCCCAGAATTTTTTCAAAATGTTCACTTATTCCAACCATATTAAATACATCATAAACTCATTGCAGTTCTTTTGATGAAATATTATTTGATGAATAATTCGTTTCCATGTGTTAACTTGGTAAAGGGAGCCGCTTGTGGACATGGTATGACCACCAGGAACGTGACGTGCGTGAGGACCAATGACGGAGAAACAGTCGAGTCTACTTTTTGCGGCTCTTTGGGCCAGCAAAAACCATTATCCTGGCAGAATTGTTACGTATCTTGCGGTCCTGGTTGTACCCTGTCCGAGTGGAGCCAGTGGTCACATTGTCACGGAGATTGCGAGAGAGAGACTATTGGCTACGAAACAAGATCGCGTACGGTCATATCACAATCGCCGGCTGGAACTACCGCTTGCACCGATCCTCTCTGGGAGACTCGTGATTGCCGCATACCACCATGCATGACCTATGATTGGGCATTGACCCCAAACGCCGACGTGATATGCCGTAGATCTGACGGACTTGTGGTTATGGAATGTAAGTAAAACAAAAAAATGTTTTCAATGTCTATTGTCTAGCTAATTTAACTTATTGGTTGTTACATTTATTAATTTATGTTATTACGATAAGTAATGTTTCAACGCGTACCTGACATATTACATTTTTCAGCTTCATGCAACCAATCAGAAAAACCAAAATCGATGTGCAGTACTTTGCAAGGTAGCTATATATGCACTAAAGACATCTGTATGCCAGACGATAAATTGCAATGCGACCAAATGACGACTTGGGAGCAGTTGAAACACGATCCGCGCGTCATCGAATACATATTTTGCTTTGGATTTGTTATAAAGATGGTTATTATCATTGGTGTGATCCTCTATTTTTTGCGGTGCGTATACAAATACTTGTTTACAGATGATTTTTCTTACAGCCCAAATGATATTATTTAGAATTTATAAACAATTTATTGTTTATTACCTCTATTTTATTACTTTTTATATGATTAATAACAACTTTTTTTTATTATTTTTATAGTCGTTCAAAGAAACAAAACGAGTGCAAATATCACAAACAACCGGATTTACCGTAAACTATAAGCAACATGGCAAAACCCAACATATTTACATATTATCAACAATATAAAATAATAACATTTTTCAGATTATACAATTTACTTACATTTAAGATATACCCCCATCATTAGTTAGGTATCGTATATATTATCTATAACTAACATAATTTAATGTTTGAATGATAATAATTATTTGCTAAACTTTAGATATAACGGGTCAATGAATTTTTTTTTATTTTTTTTTTTTTACTATACTCGTAGAATATTTATCATAATATATTACACGTATTAAGTATTATGAGGAACTTGAATGTTTTGTAGTTTCTTAGAATTTTTCTTGAAAATGCAAATCAAATTTTCATACCTTATCTTCTCATATATATATATACATTATATACATATATACTTACTATGATTATGAAAACTTGTTCAACTATTTGTTTTAATTCTTGTTATGTTTTTGTTATATGTTATGTTAGCATACATTATTGTTTTTTTTTTGTTTTTATCATACACATTTATTACATAATACGTTGGAAAATAAGTGATCTAAATTATTCATGACATGTGCATTTTAATAAATATTTATTTGTATACAAGTTCATCAAAAAAATATCCTTTAATGAATATTATTAGTTAAAATACATTTTTTTTATATAGGTAATTTTTTTTTTATATATAACTAATATCAAGTTAAAGATATTAAATCATAGATACTCATAGACATTCATTAAAAATATAAAATTAAAGTATATTTAATAATTAAAGCCAAAAATATTCATTATAATCAACAAATAAGTAACTATACTTTTTTAATATTAGGATTAAATATAAATATAATTAAAAATACCTTTGTTTATAAATTTATAAAAATATGAGAGTTATAAAAGAACAAAAAGTCGATACGAATAAAATAAAAAAAAATTGTTCCTTAATAGAAACTAGTTGATAAATACATAATAATTGATCATAAGTGAAATATTATTTTTATATTATTCACTTCAAAAAATAAACCACCATAGTGATGAACAAAAATAAGTAAACAATAAACATCGATCTATCCAAAACTAGAGCCAGGTAATACCATTGACTTTCTTTCAGTTGAGGAGGTTTTGATCTATCTTCAATTGATTCGTCTAAAAGCTTGTCCTCGTCATCAGTCTGTAATAAAATGTAAACCATGTAGAATTAATTTCAAAATATTGTCAAACTTCAGTTATTAATCATGATTAAATATGAATTATATTATATGTTAATTTTTTTTTTTTGTTTTTATTTTATAGTTTTATAGTAAAATCGAAACATGATACAACTGAAAATAGATGGAGTGTTTTAGTCCCGCTTTACTCATCTCTTGTATAGATTTTTATATTATATTTTAAAGTAATCATATTATACATTTTCTGTAGAGGTACCGAAAGTAAACACTAAACAGTTTCCTAAAAATTATTTTGACAACAATTGTTTGTAAAAACTGTTTACTAAAATGTTTGTTTCTGTCACTAATCAACTTTTCAATTTTTTAGAATTCCTGCTGCTTTTGATAATAGATTTTTAATACAATAAATATCCTTTCTAATCGTTTTAGTGAATCAATAAATAGTCAGCAAACCGTTTTTTCAATTCTTCCGTGATGATGCACTTAATGCATTTAAAAAAAAAATGAAAAGCGGAACTTGATTAAACACCCTATACTGAAATGTTATCAAGCATTATAAATATTTTTCAGTAATTTTTCCTTTATTGTAAAAAAAAAATTAACTCCTTTAAATATTTTAATAATGCTAGATCTTCAATTAGAAACCTAGCTAGCCCAAAGGTCACGTGAAATTTTTAAACTGAAAATACAAAATTCGTTCCCGGGTCAAAATAAAGTACATAAACAATTATTGGTTTTCAATAAAAATTATTATCGCTGCACAACTCTTTGGATCAATTCAAATATATACAAATAAGTAAACATATTTTATTATCAACTGGTACCTAACTGCAATTTTTGATTAAAAATGTAGTCAGCATTTCATATTTTTCAGAAGAAAAAACAATTTATTGTCGCGAATCTTTGGATGAGAAACTTACGAATCAGAATATTATATTCCATCTACCCAAATATATTTTTATTAATTGAAAAAAAAATGATCCAGTATGAACATATTTAGGTAAGTTAATCTCGTTAAAAGTAAAAAATACAGCTGAAAAAAGAAAGTTATTAAAATAAAATTAATTTAAAAAATTGAATGTTCACCAAATTTTGAGTTTACAATATTCGCAAAAACTATATTATAAAATATAGATAACTATCATATTTTTTGTTACCAACTATTTATTTTAACTATAACTTCGACTTATTTGATATAAGGTTAAAGTAAAACTATTATTATATAATTATTTTATCATCCTTAATAGGTATTGACAAATGCATATTATATGTATATATAGTTTGTTGTATACAATTATATAAATTAACTAACAGTGCTTACTATAAACTAACTACACGCCTAAGTTTCCATAAAATGAGAAAGAAACTGTTTTTGGTTGAAGTGTACAATCATTTTTTAACCATAATTTAAAATGTTAATTTTAACATTGTTTTAATATTGAAATAGAATTTTAATCAGAACCAATAATTATTCGAGTGTTACCTAGACCACGCAGAAACCAATTAGTATATTTACCAATAGATTACCCGGGAACCTATTCGATAATTTCAAGAAACTAATTTGCAGGCATTTTTTTTCAACAATCCTACTTGAAAAATGTTGGCAGACCATATAAATATGAAAAAAAAAAACGCCAATGTAAAATCAATATACATTCTTTGCGTATATTGGTTTTGGATAGCATAACTTACTTGAGATTATTGTAAAAGGTTTAAAACACTTTACGATATACATATTATCGTTATTAAGTGAAAATCATTATCTATATATTTCAAGTACAATATAATACAAGGCATATTATATAAATAAACCAATAATAGTAAATTATCGGCTGCAGTGTTAGCGATAAACAACGCAAACGTATTATGATACAATTAAAAATTAAATGTTATAATATTATAATCTCGTCTTGGGTGAGTTTTTTTTTTTGTTGTTGTTTAAACATAATATATATATATAACCTTCAATATCTACCATTATTATCAAGAATTAGGTATTTACCTTTAATGATGTAAACCTCATGACAGTTCCAAATTTCGTGTTCAACAACTGAGTTATGTATTTAGGTACTTTATGGTCGGGTTGTTTAGATTTAGCTAAATTATGTAACATCACAGAGAATACCATCGATAGAGTGACCATGCCCAACGAGTTTGAATAAAACAGTACTGAAAATCAGGCGGTTAGCGAAAAATAAAACATTTAATGTAATAGAATATATTTCTTAGAGAATTCAACTACATATGTATTATAATCACACAACTCACCTATTAACGGAATGCGATCGCTCATGATGGGTACATTGCTAGAAATCATCATCAACAGTATGCATATCATGACCAGAGTTACGCCGCTTAACATAAATTTCTCCGTCGACTCTGGAGGTAGCCAAAATACGGACAGCGTCAGGAATACGACGACTAAATTACGAGAGTACAAAAAAATGTATTACACAAATAATAACAACTATTATAAACATTAAACATATTTTATATTTGAACCATTATTACTTGGACTGTACAATATTTGTCGACTGCGATATTATCTGATTATCATTTGTCATATTATTATTAAAGATGAACATAACAATCATTTCAATAATAAGTATAGGAAAAACTATAGTTCAGGACAGTTTTGGTGACATGATATTACAACTCACCTCATAATACGAAAAATACAAAATATTATGTCTGCATGGCAAATCGCTACAATTTTCCATTTATATGAATGGATAGTAGATTCATTAGGACCTATAGGTTTTACTTGGTTTAGGCTTCAAGTCCCAGAAAGGCCTTACGTTTGTTTGTTTTTCTTTTCTAAAGTAGTTATATAGTCTGTACATTTTTTTTATCTATTTGGTAAATTTAAATTGATTTTCTAAATATTGTTTCTCACACCATAAACGAAAACTTGAATAAAATAAACAGTATATAAGTTGGAACTAAAATTATTAGTATGAATATTATGTCGCTTAAATGTATCCAAATATTGAAATATGTAATGAAAATATTTGTGGAGAGTAACTAATATTGAAAATTTAAATAGTTATACATGTTATATGAACGAAGCAAACCTTTCATGGTTTCTGAAATATTTTTATGTGTGGCCATTTAAACATTTTCCATATTATAATAAAAAAAAGAGCCTATCCGTCTCTGGATAATACATTCACACTGATTAATTCATATAGGTATTGGTTTGATATTATTCATGGAATTTTATCAACACCGCACTGACAAATAAAGAAATAATTTTTTCGTCATTCAAGCCGATAGTCCTGACGTAGTATGAATATTTAGTGTCAATATGCTAATATGGTATTATGCTAATACGTATAAATGTATAATTAAATAATATAATATAATGTACCTAACGCTGGAATGATGATAATACTATGGTAGGCAGGTATTTTTCTCTTAACGGTGATACTGTAATGAATATCTTCGTAAATGTCGTTGGAATTACAAGAGTAGCTTTCAACTCTCCGTCTTTGCGTCACCTTTGTAATGTCCCATTTACAACCCTCATCCAAGCTAATCATGTCGGCGGTCTATAAGAAGAAAATCACGTGATTGTTAGTTTTCTAAAAAACTTATTTTAAAAAAATTATCTTTTTAGTTGACATATTATGTGTTATTTTATTTATGATACTATATATATATATATTTACATAGTATATATCTTACAGTTTTACTCTATATCAATTTAGTTAATACAATTAATGAAAAATAATCATACATTTATTTTCTCGTTTATTTGCATGCTAACTGAATTGCCATCGTACGTCCAAGAGCCGAGTCGCAATGAACAGGTGTGTTCTCCGAACGGCCAATTGGTCAAGTCTACGTTGCAAAATACTCGGTACTTGGCTGGAGGTATCCAATGGACTTGTCCACCAGAGCGGACAACACAGTTAATCTTTCCATACGTCTCGTCATGATGTCCATCAGCACTGCGAAACAAAAAACAGATTAATAATAGGTTGGTTTATTGAATTTAAATTTTAAATTTTTTTAAATTGAATCACTAAAATTATGTAAGCGAAATGCAATTAATTGATACACTGAAAAATTTTGCTTGTTATTGTGTTTAGTTTGTGAATAAATTAATCATTTTCCCAAAACAAAATTAAATATAAGTGCTTCCCAGAAACAGTTTTCTGGTTAAGCGACTGTTCAAATTAATTGGAACTAAGAACTACTAACTACTTAATATAATATAGTTAGGTATAGTCTAATTAAATATTTATGCTTCGAATAAAGCCAAAAGGCATTTAATATTATTTCAAAATGTACTATGTGATATATGAGAATCACTCGGTTTTTTTTTTCAAAAAATAAAACTTTCAATGAACTTACCAATTAATACTTAAATAACAAAAACTTATAAAGTATCTTTTGTAATTTATATATAAAAAAAATATATTTCAAGTTTCAACCAAAACGGATTCGATAGTCCAAAATCGTTTTACAAGGTGCGCGTTACTGTGAGATAGGTACCTACCTTGATTATTTCAGCCAAAAAGCGAGCTTTATACGTTTATTACCAAATTTTGCAATATTTGACTATATACGATTCCTACCTGTTGTAGGCCACAATATCGGGCATCCATATTTCATCATAAGCCATGTTTACAGATTTTGTGCCTCCGTAATCTGATTCATTCCATAGAAGTTTTTCATCTTGCCAAGTCTACGAAAGTAGGAGTACGAAAGCAACATTTTAGCAACAGTTTACCAGTACATATGGTGAGCTTTAAAGACCGTTTTGGTCTAATATATTATATTTTTTTTCCGAGGAGACCCAAAAACATTTCATTAAATATGCGCATAAGATTAAAAACTAAAAAACTTTCTAGGTTCATGCAAAACCGTATTAGTATATATTAAGATCGATTGTCGACCCATAACCATTTAATTATTATGTTTCAAATATTTAAATACGATATATTAGGTATATTTTATACTTACCATTGATACCCAAGCGTTAATGGTCATAATTGAATTTTGAAAGTCCTGCGAACATATACGTTTCATCAATGATTATAATACTTATACAATAAAAACAAGCAGATAATTTGCAACAATTGGTCCTTCAATGTATGTAATAAGCAACGTCATTTTTTACAAAAGTTTACTAAGCAAAAATCGAATAGTAAGGCATATTATTCCAACGTCTCAATATCATTTGTAGAATATCAATATTAATATTTTAAACTATCAAGTAAAATATTTATCACAATAATAAAAATCTTTAGGTACATACTTTACATAATTTAGTTTAAATACATTTTTTAACAACTTTTATTATATACTTTATTCAAAAGTTTTTCAGTCTAATAATTTTTTTCTAGGAATTATTAGTGCTTTTCATTTAATTCACAGTCTAGTCGTAAGTTTGTTAAATATGTAATAATCTTACTCACCAGATCGACATATTTTAAAACAGTGTTGACCGTGACATTTGTCAGATTATCGCCGATGACCGGTCTTGAGTGTCTATCGTAGAACCTTAATAAATCTCTTCTCAGCTTATCCGTCCATGTGTCGTTCCAATTTTGTTTTCCTTTATTACCTTTAACAAAATGTCGGGTACAATATTTCAATTAATTATTCACGTATTTTAGTATTTGATGTAATGTGTACGTAATACGCATTTTAATCTCGTAAGTAGTAACTACAATGTCACCTAATTTATTAGCTGTAAAATAATAATACATAATTCACGTCATGATTAAATAGATTAAAATGTATAAACAGTAACTCGATATCAATATGTAAAGCTTTTTGTAGCCAATAGCATCCAAAGTTCAATTATTAGTGAAATAATAGTTCTAAAGATGATTTAAAGGATAATTATTTCATATTGAGTCCATAGTTAACATGTGAAACAAGTATATACGATAAATTAACTAAATATTTATTTTACACGATTTGAATTATACATTGAGTACCTTTAGAATATACATATTATAGGTCTTAATTAATATAAAAGTACCACTAGCTTAGTGAGCTGTAGCTGTACACAAACGTAATACGAATAAAAAAAAAAATTTTACTGTTTGTATCTCGGGTCTTGGGCGCATGACTAATCGATATTTTATAATTGTTCGTTATATTAGTTGATTGACGATAACAGACAAATATCCTATTAAAAATTAGTTTAAACATAGTACATTGTATACAAATACTTAAATAGACTTTATTCTATGACCATTTGACTGTATTGGACAAAAGTATATTTCACGAGCTAAAACAAAAACCTAAACTGATTTTTAGCTTATATAATGTCAAAAATATATAAATAAATATAATCGAGATAAAATATTCATTACTTTTTTTTTTTTTTTTGTTCATTAAATTTAATAGTACCTACTTAAAGAATATAATTTATTATTAACAATAAAAATATATGTAATATTATACTAGTGCATTAAAATAAAAGGCTCATGAAAAAGTCAATAATATTTTCGTACTTATTTTCAAATTATAGTTAAAACCTCTAATTTATTAACACAATGTTTAAAGCTAAAACTGTAATTAACTGAATTAAATCATTATTAATAATTTACTAATGTAAAGTATTTCATAAATTGTATTGAGTTGTTCGTGAAATACTAGTAAATAAACATTTTATAGAATAAGAATAATTGATAAAATAAAATGTGTAGGTTGAATTAGGTTAGATTAGCTGCACATGCCCATTAAAAAATTATAAAAGGGAAGATATTTATATTCGCAATTTGAAATTTTTTAAAATAAACTATAACCTAATATTAAAAATATGAACATAGAAAATTAGTATTTTAACTTCTCATTAGCAAGAGTCATTATTACTACTATAAGACCAAAGACCAAATACAATCAAAACAATTTCTGAATACATTTTTTTTTAATTATTTATAAACGTTACATATTTTATATGATAGCTAATAATTCCTATTCAATATTGATTATTGATTATTTAGTACAAAAAAAAATATGTAAACAAATAATATACCATTTATAGTGAACGAATATTACTCGATCAATATTGTTATGTTACTATAACAGTATACCGAAAATACCTATACTAATATTTGGTCGTATAGGTAAAACATTAAAGTAATCTATGACATCATAATGTATAATATATTAAACAAGCTGTTGTTGCCTATATTTAGATAGATACTTAATTAATTTATCTTAAGACTATAAAATACGCCTAACTGAGAAGTGTAAACCTACAGATTTGTGTATCTATTAGGTGCCCTTTAACATTCAATAGGCGAATACTATACAAATTAATATACCTAGTACTATTAAAATATCATCTTGGATTATTCATTCCTATATATATATATATATATATATATATTATACATATATATAAGTATATAAATATATGTGTATTTTTTAAATCGTTTAATCATACATTATACACTATCAAGAATAACTTCAGAAAAAAAACTTCAGTCCCATAAGATAATCAACACATTGAACGAGTACAAACTACGTACCTAGGTACCTACTTCACGCGTATCAGTACCACGGCAGTACATAATTAAATACGTTATATAATATTATATTAAAATATGGTATAAGAAAGTGTTTTTAAATATATAATTTATAGATCTTTTCTCCAATATTGATTTAGTAATATTAATTATAACTAGGACTCAGAAGTTGATGACCTTAAGAACAATAAAAAATGACCTAAAAAAAAATGCAACTATGACATAAAAATGGCAAAAAATGTCATTAAAAAATGGTCTAAAAAAATTACAAATATTAGTTTTAAATTAATAAAAACACATTTTTTTTAAATATATTTTACTATAAAATTCTATATAAATATATCAAAGCTTCGAATTACTCAAAATAAGACATAAAAATGACAAAAATGTCCTTAAAATAGGGAAATAAAAAAATTACAAATAAACTATGTTCCGTATGTTATCAGAAACAAACAAAGAAAAAAAACTCAATTATAAAATTGAACTTGATCTCAGATCACCTTTAAGGTTTTTAATGGAAACTATTAATAATTTTTATTAACATCGTTTTTTATATTTTCAATATTGTTTAAAATTAGCATTTTATTGTTCGACTTTCTTAGAGATTTTTTTTTTTAATTGAACTAAACTTTTATTACCCTCAAAATCATGATAAATTTAAAATGTACTAATTTATAACAAAAATCTACCTATTCCTTTAATTTGAGCTTGAGTTGAAGTAAATCCAAATGGTTAAAACTCTTATTTTACAATACTTATATTATAGATTCTTGCTCATGTATTATATTATGCTCTAATATTAAAATGAATTCCTTAATCTTTAAAATTAATCCGCACTCTTGCATTGATTAATAATTTATAGCGTTTGATAGCATTGGTTTTATAATCACTATTATATTTACATTTGACAACAATTTATTTTATAATTTGTATACAAAAATATTTTTTACTGTTTATAAACAATAATGTAAATACATTTGAAAAAAAAACCAATGAACGAAGATAGATACAGCGAGGCAGTTTTAATTATTCAGCATCCATTTTTTAGCACTAAATTTTTAACAGTCTTATATTTTAAAGGAAAATCTATAGATTGTAGTATATATTTTAAAATGACTATCTACCTCAAAATATGAATATAATTATTATATTTACTCTGAGAACGTTATAGTATAATAATACGTGTTTTTGTCAACCGATTAAAAAATCATTATTTTAAATTAAGTTCAAGTTTCTTTGTCTATAAGTGCTATACTCTCTGTTTCTCTTATAGATACGAACTACAATTATTATTATTAAATAGTATAATAAGCTAATTTTTAATATATAACAAGCATGAAATATGTTAATAATAATTGACTTTATTACTGCTGTTAATAGATTTAAAATGTTTTTTAATAGGGTACCTATCTATTATTATAATAATGATTATACCATTGTTTTAATTTTGACTAGTTATTACAAATGTAAATGTATTAATTTTGTGTATAAAATATTTTCTAAAAAACCTTAATAGTTATAATTCAACAATTTACTATTAAAGAAAATTATCTTGGAGTTTAATCAAATATCATTGTTAAATTTTAAATAATACAGCCAAAAAAACAAATGATGGAATATTTTTTTCTTATTAATTCAAATAATATTTACGATTTATACTAATAGTAGCTCAATAAGTAAATTATATGAATAATAAGTTAAAAGAGCTATACAAAAAATAAGATATTATTATGTTTAATGTTTACTAAGTTGTCTGTTGGTCAATGTATATACTACTGGCAAGATTTCCCAAAATAGCTAGTAAAAAATTGAAAAGTAAAAAGATTTTTGTGATAAGTAAGTTTGTTATAAAATCTATTATAATATTGATGAACTAGTTTTTCGAATGTGAAAATATGTTGATCACTGGTAAATTTAAATCAAAAACATTCCATGGACATCCAGTAATTAGTCTTAAACTAATCGCTTAAAATGCTTCCAGAAGGCGAATATTGCACGATTTTTTTTTTTTGGTCCAAAATTTTAATAGTGTATGACCAAATGAGAATTATAATAACTTCATAAATTAGCATTCAGTTTGTAGACTAAGTTTAAATTCAAAAAATGACGTATTAGTTGTTGTTATTTAGGTGCTTGTCAGAAAAGTTGTGTGTAAAAGACCGAGGGAGACATTAAACATGATATACAAACCAAGTTCTGATTACAAAAATGAAATATTGTGTACTAAAGTAAGAAAATTTTGATTACAAGATAATATTATTGTTGTTAAATCTTAGACGATTGGCTAAGAATTTGTTTCAAAAATTAAATAATTTATGAGTTAAATTTCTAAAATCTAATTTTAATTTTTTATTTTTTAAAACATTATTAGATCTTAATGTTATATAATTTTAATTCACTGCAAAAATTTTAAGAGAAAAATCACAAGCTATTTTTCATTTCAGTACTACACTTCTCAAATAAAAAAGCCGATAACACGACAACAGTACCTACATGATAAGTTTATAAATACATAGTTGTTATGTTGTTTTATCTATTCTACCAACCATACATTTTTAATATTATTCATTTTTATTAATTTTTACACTATAACTATGATTTGTCATCAACTGCTTTTTGTTACAAACACAAATACTTATTAACAAATAGTTGTTATGATAAACAAAGGTTTGAGCTCAATTTTCGTAAGTACGTGAATTATTATAATCGAAAATATTGTTTGTACATTTTGTAAATGATTTTTTTTTTTATGAAAATGCCACTAATTTATGGATATTACTTAGCTATTAAGACCTAAAAAGTATTTGATAAAAATTAAGTAAAAATATTCTATTAATTTAACTAAAATGTTAAGTATACTAAAAAAATAATATAAAAATATCAATATTATATTTATGATATGTTTAAAATACTTGTAATCTATTGATTGATTTTAAGTAAATTAAACATTTATTACACATTATACAAATATTATTTTATTTAATTGAATTTCAAATAATTGTATCTATAAGTTATAACTTTTAGAAATACTAAATTGTGAACATAATTTTAAAACCACATACACTTAAATAAATAGTATTTTATCAAAATAAAAAACGCACACAAAATCATGAATAAAATGTAATATTTCCGATTAAATAATTAAACATATAGTATTTATTTATTTTTTGTTTCCTTTATGTTATCAATAAAATATTATTTAAACTAAAATAAAAATATATAATATATTTATCTTAATACTTTCAATAAAAATATAAGAAAACATACTCGTAGAATTGAACAAAAATTAAAAAAAAAAAAAAAACTCTTATATGAATAATTTAATTTTTTCGAACACATACCTGTTATTGCAGCATCTATATTCACAAATTTGATGACAATAATTAAACATAAAATTCTTTTTAAAAAACAATTAAACATAATTGTTATTTAAAAGAGTTTAAAGTACTAGTATAGCAATGTAAATATAAATTATTATAAATATTAGGAATATATATCTGTATTATATTGTTAACTATTTCAAACTGAGAAAATAATAATAAAATTGTAGCTAATCACACTCGTATACACAGTTGATAATCCTCTCAGTTGAACCAGAACACTATGTGCTGCTTAAAAAACGGTTTTGACACAACTGAGTGCTGATAATTTTTTATTTTTATTTTAATAGTAGTTAGATTAAGCGACCGCATGATAAGATGGTATTTTGTTTAAAATAAATCTTTTTTTTTCCCAACAGATAACAGCTACTATAACGATTAACTAATCGTATATTGGAATAATAAATTAATGCGGTGGTCAAAATGTCTAAAGAACGAAAATCCTATGCAACACGGTTGAACCTAAACCTTCTGTAAATACTAAATGATAAATTTATCAATAAACACTAGCGTATTATGTTTAATCTTCGTGTAGTTGACCTAACGCATAATAATGCTTGTGATGGTAGCTTTAAATTAAAATTACAGTTTCAATAGCTTGTAACAAAATCACGAAATAAGTTACATTTAAAATCAACTAAAATCCCTTATAAAATACAAATTTGATTTTAAAATTATACAAGATCGAGTAGGTAACCATTGCAAGTGGCCTACGCTGTGATGATTTTATTTGTAAAAACGGCTTTAGTTTACGATCTTTGTAATAGTTAGATGAGCTTTGGTATGGATCCAAGAGAAGTTAAGTTGGGCTAAGGGGCTTTGGATCACCGCCTTAGCCCTTATAAATGTTATATGGTATAGATTTCTTTATATGTATGATAAATAGTTCATAAGTCTTAAAACCTATTTATTTAAAATATAAATAAAATCGTGAATATGTTTATCAAATCTTATTTATAATATCATAATATATTACAATAATAATTTTATTTTTTCTAAAAAAAATATACACCGCCCCCTTCTTATTCCAGTGTATTATAGATCCACGCCTGACACTGTTGTAACATTTAAACTAATTAACACACAGCAGCATTTATATTTTTACTAAATTCGTTCTTATATTAAAATAACATATTCTATCTATCATGTTCAATAGTTATAAAACATTATAAATTATAAGGTTCTAATGTCATATTAATTAGTTTATTTAATATTTTCAAAGACATCATAGATTTGAATACAAATAATTATGAACACTTATGTTGTAATTAGGTATACACCATAATTAGTTACCTACCTAGTTGATTGCTCATTGATCGTCATCACAAATTATGTGTACATTTCAATTAAATGTGTATCACAGTGTATATATCACTATGGACCAGTACCTAAGTTCAAATAGAATATACAAAACGTGTAGACACGATAAGGTATCCATAACTATACCTAATATAATATTACGTAATAATGTTTAGAAATTTAATTTATGCACAATCGATTTATTAATGAGTTTCAATAATTAATTATTATAAACTACATTTTTTTTTTTAAAGTACATTTATAATATATTTATTAGCTGTAATCAGTGGATGGCAGATGGTCAGATTTAAGTGAGCCAATCTAAACAAAAAATAAATTTAATGAAATATTGTTTTATTATAAAACGCTTTAAAATGTAATTGTATTGTTCATGTTTTTAAAAAAAAATGTAGTTATTATTTCATTATAATAGGTACATAGCGCCAATATACCTAGGAATTTAATTTATATCATAAAACTATAATGAGTGTGATCTATTTAACACAAACACAAGACACTCATTATTTCAAAGACTGTTAATTATAAGTCATTCTAAAACAGCATTTTTAGAAAAAAATAACATTTTTATTATTTTTTATTGTTATTATTTTTATGCATATTCCAAATTATTAGAATATTATTTAGAGTATTTATGTAAAAATTTAATAAAAAATCAATTTTAAATAAGAAAAATAATTCGTTGTAAGAATATTTTAAAGTTTAGATGATTGGATGATGTAGTGGACGTTTTATACGGTACCTAAGCTGGTATAATTCAATCTGCTCATAACCTTAAATATCTACTTATAATTCATACAATACTTGTCCCAATTTCGATTTTAGATTCTGAGTTGAGTAATGAATACCTCGATTTTACTATATTGATTTTTTAAATTACTATTCTTTCTGTTACAAAATAATAGAACAATAAGAACAATTGATAGATTTAGAAATTAAGCAAAATGAAAGATGAAACAAACTGTAGAAACATACTAGTGGAATTACTACCATTAAAATGATATAAACTATTTTTTTCTCTGTCATCACCATGTGGAGCAATAAAAATGCTTCAATTTTCAAATTTGGAAGTCTTTGCTGGTAGAAAATTATGGTTAGTTGTTACTTTAGTTCAAATTAAAAATTCTCATTGCGCTACAAAATAACTGGAAAAAAACAAAAACAACTAGGAAAAACATTATTCGACAGTACTCTTTTATTATTATTTTTTTTTTTTTTTGTGTAACTCAAAAACGAATAATCAGAGATATACTTAAAATGTTCACTAAATATTTTTGGTTTTCTGTACATAATATTCAATAATATATATTGTTGTTTTTAACGACTTATTAAAGTTATCTAAATTTTTTTTCGAAGATATACAAAAACAGTTTTGAAATAACTGGTGTTTTACATTAAATAGATTACCCGTAGGTAACCTATTAAATTATAATATTATGTATAATACATAACAAACTGGTAATAGATCTAATAGCCGATCACACATCTTGTTGAGTCGGGTCCACACGATAGCAGTAAAACACGATAATTCATACATTTCTATACACTATAATGACCTTATTATTTTGCACATTAGTTAATACATTAAAATAAAACGCATATTTTTATGCATATAGTTTTTTTTTTCTACTACAGATTCGCGCCACAGAAAATCGGATGTATATAATATATAGATACAGTATATATTATACACGCTACTATTTGTTATATTATACGAATTGTAACCGAGTTTAAGAAAAATCGATTCAATATTATTAGTATTCAATTAAATTCTGAATAATATATACGTACTATTTTATCTCAATAAAATTAATCTTGATTGAAAATCACTAAATATTTATAAATAAACTATGAACACAACATTAGGATATAAATTATATATTTTGCTCGACATTTCTTTCACAGTTATTCAGGGTCACTTCACGTATTCTTTCTATGAACTTTGGTTGATTGTGAATATATTAGATAATTATTATGATTGTACATTGACTATTATATTATTAACGGTTACTACTTTTGAGCTATTTTAATAGTACTTAATAGTAACACTAGTATACAATATTACGATAATTAATTTATTATTATAATTTAATAACCGGTTGTGCTAAGAAATGAATTTATTTTATAATTATTTTAAAATAAATATTATTATTCAGACTTATAAACAAAATAAAACTACCACACCCTTTTCTTAATCATGAGTTATAACTTAAAAGCTTTACAATAAAGTTCGAAATATATTTATGATATTACATAAAAATTGAGACTCAAACAATAAATCAATGTTCATACTTTATAGTTATAATAACTTTGATTTTATACCATACTACAGCTCCACCTTTGTTGTATTTTAAAACTGTAGCATTTAATAAATAAAAATGTAAAAAACATCTAATAAAAGATAATAAATCGATACACCATATGAAATGGCTAATCAACAATATAATGTATACAGTATGTTCCTCAAAATGTAATGATTATTTTATAATTTTAAAACATTAAGTCCTCGAACAATAAGTGAATACTTTATACTTATACGTATATATATATTGTATATGATTCATGTTTACCATCACTTACGATTTAGTGACATTCAGAGATGTAAAGAAGTAATTTCAAGTATAAATACTTATAATATTCATGTATATCATTGTGTAAATATCTTTATCGAACTTTTAATAAAATAATTATTTCTACAAGTATGTAATTTCGATCATTCTAATTAGTATAAGATTGCTTGAGGAATCTCTTATTATTAATTATTCAAACATTCCGACTTTTAGAATAACTAAATCGATTTTTAATAAAAACTGGTATTTGTTAATATTTCAAATTGTTGAACCTCCAAATACATACTAACTAAATTAAATTCGATACCAGAAACGGCAAAAACAAATTTAAAATTTAAAATTTGTATTACTCGAAAAGTCTCAAACTGAACAATGAAAACACAAAAAAAACATAATTATAATGATGCTACATACTGACGTAATAAGTTCCAGATAGTTTATAAAATACTGATTTATGTATTTTTTAGTTTTATGCACAGAAAAGAGGTTAATTATAACAAATTAAAACATCAAAGTTTTTAGAATTAAACAAATTACTATATTTGATTACTAATCGTTAAAAGTCAATTGTATAATTTAAATAAAATGTGATTTTGATGTATTAATATACAATATTATAATATCTGTATTAATGAATTACATTTAACAACTCAAAAAGAAATTCTCCTCAAGTAACATGATTAAATCAGCTATATTTATACTATTATGATTTAATTTTAAATATAAATTAGTTAATTAAGTTATCAAATATTTATTTTAATCAACATTTTTTCGATATTATAAGAAAACAACTTTGGAAAAGGAATAAAAAAAACTTTAATCAGTTTATGATGATCAATATGATGAAAGAAATACTTTATCGTGCATATATACAATATATTATATAAAAATGTATTTTGCGTGTTTTTACAAATTAAATTTTAAAATTTTAAAAATTCATATTTTCTATAGTTTCGCTGTTTTTATCAACAAGTTTGACAAAAATTATTGCTCACAAAATTTATAAAAGCAATTTATAAGCAATCGCTAGCCGCATAGCTGGGAGCTCAACAATCGAGTAAAATAATTATTATTTTAAGTTAGGTACTTAACCTATTGTTAAGTCTCACCACTGGACTCGATAGATTCTTATATGGGTACTATGACAAGGTTAAGAAGAAACAATATAGTATCGTTCGCAAACTGCAATAAGCTATGCGTGGTACACTGACTTTAGTTTTTGGCAACGAAACAGCATCGTTTTAAGTATTTGCCACTTCGCGTTCAGTAGATATGTACATCAGTCACTGAGGGGGATGCAACTCCTCTTTCCCGGATATATCTGGAAAATATAAAAATGCTTTTAGTTTTCTGTGAACATTTTACATACCTACATCATGTATTAAAATTATAATTCGTACGAAGGTTGCTGCAAAAGTCTAACATGTTATATGCCCACATCAGCATACCACACGTATATAATAGTAGATACTAATCAATCCTCCCCCACACAAATAGTTATAAACCCGCCTCTGCCTCTGCTCCCACCTCACCAAAATCTTGGATATGCTACTGCAGAATGTTATGATTCACGTATATTGTTAACGGCAGAACACATTTTAACTGTGAATATTAATTGAATTAAAAATTATATTATTATATGAACCAACATTGTGGTATGTATAGAACACTCTGAAATAAATTGCTTCAAACCATAAACATGTGATACACGAAGTCCGGGGCATAGTCCCTCGACTAGCACTGGTCGAAATAGAACGTCATAAAGCATTACGGTGAAATTCGAAACTCTCAACACGTACGTGTATTAACCTAACGCATATTTTTGTTTGTGCTTATGTTTTTAAAACGAATGCCATAACCCATAATAGTAAGATATATTTGACATTTGTCTCCAACAAAATAACGTGTCCTTCAGCGTGGTTGAAAGATAATAATATTGTTACAAAATTCTATTATTATTATAAACGGATTGAGGGGCAGTTATAATAAAATCTACGTTCTACGTTCAGGCGTTCTATAACTGTCGATAATGAAGTGCTTGCACAATTTTATTCGACTGGTGTTACAGAGCATACAAGGAAATGACGAAAACAATTAAGTCATATTGGAATTTGGAATGTATATTATGTTACCGGAAAAGATGATAATTCAGGAATTGTCGTGATATTCTAATCATTGTCGACAATGACTGGAAAGGATAGGAAATGTTGAATATTTCATAGTTTTATCAACATTTCTGTATTGTATTAGGTGATTTTATAAATCCGAATCAAAACAAATGTCAACACCACTTTATCTGTGATCGATCTGATTATAAACATAGGTTCCTAACCTATAATAATATTATGGTAAACCCGATTTTATGTTATCGTTTTTATTGCTTGTAACAAGTAGTTGGAATTTATAATAAAATTGACAAATGAAAAATGATCGTACAATATAACTTACTGGTATCGTTATGTAAACATCTCACAAGTGACTGCACAGTACTGTTTGCGCACTGAAATAGTGAATAGAAGTGTAATAATTGTGTTTAATAATCTGTTTAAAAATGGATTTTAATGAAATAAGCATAAAAATTGACAACGCAAACTTACTATCAATTAAAATAAACAAAAATAGGTATAATATTTTTAGTTTAAGATTATGATTTATCCTAAATAAATAATAAGTATTATAATATTTTATTCTATTTTTTACTTGATTTTTAATGCTATCATCAATACCTTCTTTTATTAGGAATTTTCATCAATAAATGACTAGTTATTGACGTTAATTTCTTACTAAATCGGGAATTATCGTTAATCGTTATTGACTAGTCATTGTTAACATTGACAACATTTTATCTTTTCCAGTAACATATACATTTTTCAAAATCTTCTCTAAATACATACAATTCTTAAAAAGAATTAAGGTCAGCGGATCAATCCTATGAATATTCAAATACTGTTAAACAAAAAATATATATGAGGCGATGTTGAATTTGCATTATTTTGCCTGAAGTGGAGGTTAATAATTTTAAGTTGATAATTTTGTTTTTTATTTCATTTTAAATAATAGTTATTAGCTTATAGTTATTGACTTTGCAGCATGAACTTCTAAAAACTCAATATCGTTATAAATTTTTAATTTATAGTTTGTTTATTTTTAGTGTGAAAAAAAGATTTCTAAAAATATTTTTTAACGCGTTATACGTGATTTTTATCTCAAATTAAATATACAAATATACAATAAAAAATGCTCTATACAATTTCAAAGAATAATATTTCAATTATGAAGTTGAATACAAATTGTTTGTACTACATATACCTATCGTTGAACGAGAAAAATGAAATATTACTACATACTTTATCATGTTATAGAAGACATTGTTTAGCTCCACTGGTGCAGATATATTATTTTGTGTACAACAGATGAATCATATACTATAAATATAAGACTCAACGATACGCTGCACATTTATATATCTAATAAAATCGACGAATGCGTACACAAACTTAAACGACGATTGGGTTTAATTGAAACCCACATTTTATTTGTTTAGGTACAATATAATATAATATGATCATATCCTGTTTGATAATTTAGATTTATAGATAACACGTCTATTGTTAAATTCTTATGAAACTGAACACTTCGCCATTTCGAGATCATTGGCAGTCTCAACACCGTCGGCTACGGTCCACCGAATATTTCTCTTGCGGTTTCGAGTATCAAAATCATCATCGAACATGACAGACCATCTATGGTTGGGATTGTTCCTGCTAACTTTAGCCGCATACTATGCAGCCGGCGACACAAGTAAGTAAACCAACAAACCAGTCATTATAATATTGTGCTATGTTATAGATGAATGGAAAACTAAGAAAATATACCAAGTGCCCGGTGAATTATATCTACCGGAGTGATGTGATCTTGTTACGTATGGCCAATTAGCTGAGGCTTAGTGACACATTCTTACAAATATTCAATCCGGTTCTATGGCTGAGTCCGTGGAACGTGTCATTACTCATACCTAATACTTGACGAAAATGAAAGTTTTTAATACTTTCAAAACGATACTTGTTATCTATTGAATCCACGATTTCGATGGCGCAGTCTTATACCTCATCCGCCGGAAAAATGTCATTGTGAAATAATAATATTACATTGGAATTATTTTTATTTTAAATTACTTTATTTCATTTGTTCGGCGAAATCGGAACTGTATTTAATCCACCACAATAGATTATCATTAGATGTTTTAATAACTAATATCTTTAATAAGATAATAATATATGTAAATGGTAATTATCATGCATATCGTGATTAAAATGTTTTTAAGAGATTTAACACTACGATCCCTAAGTTCAATCGAACACCAAAAATTGAATTTATTATACTCACTGGCCTATTTTTTATAGCTTGAATAATATCTGTACGGACTACGGGGTAATAAAATATTATTGTAGTTGTAGTATACATAGTGCGACTTTAAAATTACGATAATATTTTGAACTTTTTGCGCATACTATACTTACATTATTAATGCAATAATTATCAACAGACAATTCAAAGCTACCAGATGAAAACATTACAGCTGGACATGAGTTGAGAAAACAACTGTTGAAAAATTACGACAAAGTAGTGGTGCCGGCTACAAATAAGAAACTCGTTCATATGAAAGTTAACACTGTATTCAACAGCGTGGAATTGGTTAAGTTCATATTATAGTGTATATAATTGAAACTTGCAAAACTTTACCTAACTAATACAGTCATGTTTTTGGTTGAATTTAACAGAGTTATGAAAATTCTCATATGATAATTTACGCCTGGTTAAAAATGGTAAGTATATATATCTACATCTTTCGTATGTAGTATATACGTTTAATTTGTATTATAACATTATTTTATAAAGCCATTGCTCTAAAGGCAAAATTATATTATGTTTGTCATCCCAAAACTTAAATATGTAATACTTGCTATTGGTGTACCTAAAGTAATTCACACTGCTATTTTGCAGGTGTGGAATGACGAACGACTGACATGGAACCCAACCGATTATGATAAAATCAATTACATAACAGTCGAACACCACGAAATTTGGCATCCGGACATAATGGCCTATAATAAGTATGTCCGCAAGTGTTCATTAAAAGTCGAGAGTCAGGTTTAACATCACTAGGTAACAATAATTTAAATGTGCATGTGCAATTTTTAGACGAGGGATAAATTTCGTTAGTGATGAATTTTAAAAATAATAAAATTATGAATTCTTGTGAAAAAAATATATTTTACATTTTTTTGTTCTAACGTTTTATACAAATGCCTCATTTGTTGGTTCCAGAACTACACGATGATAAACGATAAATAATGAAATGACACATAAAAGTGAAAAAGTAAAAAATGTGTAGATACTAGGTACTTACAAAAGTTTATCGAGCCAATCGCAACTTTTATAATTATTATCCATACCCATTTTACATAAATATGTGCATAAAATCATAAAATACAATATACCCATCAGCCATCAATAACCAATACTCATCTACACGGCGGTGGGATAAAACCGTAATTTTTAATTTACATAATTCTAGCATAGACTACAACACTATAGAAGACAGATATCCACTGAGTATGGTGAGAAGCACCGGAGAAGTAATGTGGGTACAACCCGTAAAGTTCAGGATACACTGCCAAGCCGACATGACCTATTGGCCGTTCGATACGCAAACCGGAGTTTTGAAAATCGGATCGTGGGTGCACAGCACGAACGTGATAAATCTGACAGACACTGCACACGAGGTCTTTGGCGCGATAATTATTTTCTGAATAGAAACCCGGGCGGCCGCTTGGCGACTTCTGCACAAAAACAAAACAAAAAATTCTAGTTTATTTTTTTTTTTGTTTTTTTAGATCGAAGTCATTAGTCCTCACTCGGAATGGCAAATATTACAAGTTTCTAGTGAGAAAATGACAAAAATCTATTCCTGCTGCCCGAACGAACCATACAATCATGTCGAATACAACATCACCATCAATCGGAAAATTAATCATTATCATTCGATTGTTTTCATACCGGCGTCATGTAAGTATATTTTTTTCTCACGATCGGTTTCAATTTCGTTGTGACAATAATAGTTTGGTATTGTTACTGAATGGATTATTGACAATATAAACAATATTATCCTATCACAATAACGGGCATATTGTATATTATCGCTTTTAATATTAATTTTGTTACCTCAAATATGATATAATTCATAATTAAGTAATCTAACCTTTACTAGTCGTTGATGATTTACGTTATTATTTATTTTTTCTTACAAACAGGTACAGCTCTGATGAATTTACTGGTGTTTTGGCTTTCACTAGATGACAGATGTAAATTGATAATTAGCCTATTCAACGCATTAATTGTTGTCGTCATTCTACAGGTTTTATACTCGAAAATACCTCTGATACTATCCACTGTCCCATTAATTAGTACGTATATCATATTATGACACATTTCGTTCGTAAATGATACCTAACATTCTTATTTGAACAAAAAATAATTTTAATTAATTTAAAAAATGGAAATACCTACGATTTTTCTAAGAGTAAAACTTGTCTATTATTTGTTTTTTACAGCTACATACTACACGTACAGTCTCGCACTAATAGTTTCGACGGCTATAATATCAGTGATGATAAAAAATATGGTAATAACACGGAAACCACTTTCGAAACCAATTTCAAGTATCATTCAATCCAGATTAATAGAATTCTTGACAATGAAGGTGAACGTAAAATAATTTTGTCAATAATTACTTTTAACACATAGTCTAGTCCATAATAATGTTTAACTATATACATAATATACGTGTGCGTGCGTGTGTGTGTGTGTGTGTGTGTGTGTGTGTGTGTGTGTGTGTGTGTGTGTGTGTGTGTGTGTGTGTGTGTGCGCGCGTATGCATGTGTATATTATATATTATACATTATTATAGATTGTGACTACTCGAATGTTAATGCAAACAAATTTTGTTGAATGTTTGTAGGAACCGTCGTCGAACAATCGAACTGAAAACGAAAGCAATGAAATAGATTTACAATACGTGGAGTTTGACAAAAGACAAGCATTTGCTAAAATAATTGATAAAATATGTTTTGTTATATTTTCAATTATTTATGCTATACTTCTATCACGCTTTGTGTTTTAGTTGGTGTAAATAATAATATTTTTTAAGTGTATTTAAAGTCATTGCAGCATGAGTATGGGCTTCTAAATATCAATTTAAACATATTTATCGTTTATATATTATTAATTATTATACAATCGTAAGATGGGATTAAATAACAATAACATTTCATTTTTAAAAATTATCCTCGTTACTCGCAAATTTCTGTTTCTCCAACTATTCTAGTAGTCTCGTATTACTTACCCAGATAATATATGTTATACTCATACGTACGTACTAATTCAATATTATTTTTAGAAGAATTATAATAATTATATTTTCTAATTAAATCACATTATGATTGTATTAACTAAAAACAATAAAACTTGAAAATAATTTATATTTTGCACTGATTGTACATCGATGTACACTATACGCTACACATAACTATAATAATAAGCATTTAATTAATATGTATATAATAAAAACCACCAAATAATTCTTAGTCATATACTTCAGTACTTTTTTACATTTAATTCCTCTCCCGACCATAAGACAATGAATTTTCTATGAATATTCTATTACCTATCACCTGAGTTATTCTTTTTCAAATATATTTATTCCATTACAGTATTTAATAACTTAACTTTCATAATTCTAAACTTACATAAAAAGATTTTAGGTAATTAATGCGTTTTGCAAAAATTTAATTTAACTGGTAACACCCTCCAAAAAACCGCATTTATATATTTTAAGATATTCTTGAAAGTAAAACGTATACAAAGATGACTGTATTTTTATAGGGGTTAAAATATTCAAAACAAATCATATGACATTTCCAATATATTTATCCCGTATAGTTATTACTTTATAGCTATGAATTATCTATTTGTATGTTAATATGCAATAAAAGGTAATAAAAAATTCAACAATAATATAAATTAAATTTAAATGTAAATTTTTATAATTTTAATATAGATAAATAAAACTAATTTTATAACTAATGTCTAATCAATATTTAAAATTATTACTTGTATAACTACATAACCATCACGAGCTACAGATTAAGAGTTAGATGTCATATTAAATGACACGTTTTTACAACGACCCGCTATCCCGTTAGTTTTTAAGTTAACTCTGTGTGGTCGTTAGTTACCACGTTTATAGTACAAAAACAAAAAAATTACAAATATTTTGTACTTACTGACTTCACTAATTGAATCATACTGATAATGTGGTTTTTATAAGTAGAAATATTATCTTCATCGTATGTTTTTTACATTTATTATTTTTTAAGTTATTTTCTTTTTGAATGCTACTGGTGTTAATTTGTGTTTATAAATGGGATATTTTATCTCAAATGGATACCAAACGTAGATGTAGTGCTGGAACAATCGACAGTATACGCCAACGTATATGTATAGTAATAGCAACGGAACAAACGATGTAAAAGTGATATAACTAATTATTTACTCCGTAGACCCCGGATGACAGACATAGATAAGCGAGTAATGGTGGGATTTAGGCTAACGCTCGGTTATTCGACAGCGACTCACTGTTGATGAATGGTGTCGTTATTGAACGGTGCACTGCATGCTATATCACGAATTCGCCACTATTTAGTTGACCAGCTGGTTTCAGGAGCTTTGTTGCAGCTTAACAAATATCTGCGAGACCTTTGGGAGCTAATATCAGAGATCTCGTTCATTTTTTATTGGTACACACCATAAAAAACTTCTGCGCAATTTAAATTGGAGAACTATTTTTTATATAACAGTATTCGGATTGACTTTAACCGGTGCTTATTGGTTGGGCAAGTCACCAGTTTTAGATTTTAAATAATCACATTTGCTTCTAGGCGTTTGTATTTATAACGTATGACTTACCTTGAAAATTTGACGTATGGTACTTGATTTTCTATGATTTGGCCGGTCTTATGAGATACATAATAGTGTTAGTGGTTTTCTACCTTCTGTTGATCAGGAGTTGATTCACGAATCTAAAAAAGAACCATTTTCATGACGTATGAATTGACGTACGAGTATTGCGTTACTAAACACAACAGCAATCCAATACTACACACGAAATTAGCTGACCACTATGATTACATAAAAAAAAAATTTTGAAATATTACAGTTTTAAATTATTAAAAATCTCATACTTTTGTAATCTACAAATCCAAGTATGAGAAATCTTACTAATACAATTTTTGAAATTTTATGATATCATAAATATATATAATATATATATTATATATATATATATATATAATTTAAATTTATTATTTAATATTGTTTATGTAACAATGATTCTTAAACTAATTTAATAAATAAATGTATAGCTTTAACGCTTATTAATATCTATGTGTAAAAAATATAACGCTCATAGCTTATTATATAATAATATGGCCGTATATAAACACTAAAGACTAGATAGTAGATAGTTAATTATATTTTAAACCTAAACAATTTATGTATTCTAATTGGCTAATGTTCCCTTTTTCATATTTATTCCACATTTCTTGCACAAACTCTTTTTTTTTTTATAGTTTCTTTTCGTTGAGCGTTAGGGATATTTTTTGAAATGGAATTGATTTTAATCATATTTTCAGTTTGAATTTCTAATAATACTACAATGACTTGATGTACATGAATCGTAATCCTATTTTCGATAATAGTGATTAATAACGATTAGCAATATTGCAATAATATCATCAGAGTATCTGTCACCCGGTTTTTACCTCGCACAGGTAAAAATAATTTCACTCGCCCAAACGGTACAAATGATAGTCGCCTAAACAGACTATTATTTTTTTGGTAGAAATTATAACCTTCGCCCAAACGACCACCGCCCAATTATACAATCGGCGTATGACTATTAAGATATCTTCTAAATCATAATAAAGTTATTTATTAATGTCAAAATAAAATTCTAAACCAAAAATGGTATGTATACAATTGAAAAAACATCACTTAAAAAATTATCAAGTAATAAATTAAACAATAAAAATAAAAATACTATAGCAAATCCTCTATTTATTGAAAAAATCAAATTAACTCATGAAGTCATGAATTAGATTATACAACATCACGCAGCCACTAAATAAAATAGTAAATTCTTTCTAACGCCTCGATTAAAAGTTTCATTCCGCTATATTTCAATAACCACATTCTTATTTTCTTTTTTTTTATTAATAAATACTTATTTTGAATTTTTCATTTTAACAGATAGACGACTATACAGATTAAAGTTAAATCAATATTTTAACTTGAATAAATTCTCAAAATGCTAGCATAACCTCTTCGATAAAACATATTATAATGTACTTAAACACACAAACTTCCAAAATTATCCAGTACAAAATTTAATATATGAGTATTTAGTTAGATATGATTACTCTTCGCGGCGTAGTCAGTGACGTTCAGTAAAAAATATTATATGATCCCAAGGACAATATTCTTCGTTAAACTGATCACATTCAATTGAATAATATGTTGTATCCTGTATTCAAGTGGACAAAATATAATCACGGACGGTTCATAACTAAATTGTCCAGTATTCCACAGGCACACAACGTATCACCACTCATAACCGTTCAAACTGCTTTTACTTCGATAGAAAATAGATTTTTCTTGCTTATGATTTTTGAGTTTTTTTAACAATGTTTGGCACTCGTAATATTGTATTATTCTTATTTATAACTATACAATCTGCAACATACTCATGGACGTTTGGCGAAAGTAAGCAATATCCATAAAATTAAAATCAAAAAATAATTCAATACTGCAAATTATATTTGTTTTACAATCCTTGTAATCTTAAATATATAGTACCTATAGCTACAAAATTTTGAAGTTTGAACACATTATTATATTGTTCAGCACAATTATTTCACGTAGCCAATATAAATAGATACTACGAAAAATAAATGTTTACTATTTAAATTTACTCAAAGTGCATTCTTATGTAAAATGTATATATATAACAATAATGAAAAAAATCAATTTGAAATATTTTCTAATTTTCTATACTTATTTTACAGACTATACCATAAAAATAATAATTGTATTCATAATTTTCAATTTTATACAATTTAAAAATTTAAAATTATAAATATGTTGTCAATCTAAATCAATTCTATCAATAACTTGAAGTTATGCATTCATTTTATAAAAATTGAAGACATTGACTATGGCTCTTTTATAAATTTAATAATATTATGTAGGTACGATATTTTACTGATGCAATAGTTCAATATTATAGTTTATAGATTTTACAGATAACGGAATTTAAAAACAAATTGTTGAATTAATTAAGAAAATTATTTATTTTTTTTTTACTATATAATTAAAATATATGATAAAATAATAATATTAATAACATATTTATATTTTAATTAGATTAAATTTAATATAGCCTCCTACTTCCATAAGTCCCTACGTAATAAATTATTAATGTTATAAAATTATTTTTATGTATCTATTAATCAACCTATACCGCATATTACAAACAAAATAATATCGCTCTAAGAATTTAAATAAAAGCAATTCAATTTCAAATGACTAAATATGAAAAAGTAATTTTTTCTTGTTATGATACATATTTTATAATAATTATTATCATATAATATGTATAATATTTAAATCAAAAAATGTAGGTACGTAGAATACGCATTATTATTATTCTCGTCAATGGTAGTTTCTATTTGATTCTTTTATATTAAAAGTAATTTTGTACATGAAAAAATATATTATTAGGTATATTAAAATTATATTTGTAATTTCAAGTACCGATTGTAAATCACAATTCAACAATAGAGTATATCTTGAGAAAACATATTTTTAAAAACTATGACAAAGTAGTGAAACCTACCAACGATGAAACTACCGCTTTAGATGTGAATATGAGAATATTGATAAAAAGTGCAGAGTTGGTAAATATTATATTTTTATTTTTGCGTTTAAAATTAAGTGGTTAATCCTTCAGTAATTAGTAATCACGCATATTTAATGTCTTATAGAATTATGAGAAATCTCAAATGATACTCAGCACATGGTTCATAGCGGTAAGTGCTTTTTTATTAAAAAATATCTAAATCATAATATCCAATATAAGATTAAACTATTTTTTATAACAAGAAATGTTAAGTAAGTCGTTTTACGAGTATGTTATTATCGTCTTTTTTAAAAATTAATTAGTACTTATTCAATATTGTACATTTGTACCTATATATGCATATTATTATGTCAAAGTGATAATTCTGACTTGTGAGAGATAAAGAAACCTGTAAACATATAATGACTAACAACTTGCATGATTTATTAAATAAATAAATTGTTATATCTTTTTTGCTAAATATATTTAATTGATAAATATGGTTTTATTTTCTATTTTTATTTACTCATTCTAGTCATCTTAACTCACGATTTGATTTTATTAATTTTTTACAATTTTAAATCTAATTTCATATTTGAATGTAGGTACACTATTTATATACTGTATCGTTTATATGATTATGAATTTATGATATATAATATTAGTACTTGGTATACATATACACTTTGTGTATATAACCAGCCTAGCCGAGATTACAATAATAGGTAATATGAAAATTTTTCAATCTCTTGTGAAAAAGTCTCCCGAATATTAATTTTGTAAGTTCGACAAAGAATAATGTGTAGTTTTTGTATAGAACTGGATCGATGAACGGTTAATGTGGGAACCAAGTGAATACGATTACGTGAGATCTATAATAGTCGACCACCGCGAAATCTGGCACCCGGACATCATGGCATTCAACAAGTATGTATATTAAATATTAGAATATTAAATCTAATGTCAAAACATAACATTAAAAAACAAACAAACAAACTTACAAAACGAATATCACTTAACTTTCAGCGTCGACGCAAACATGGAAGACGATCGGACGCACGTCAACAGCGTGGTTAACAGAAACGGTGGAGTGATTTGGGTTGAACCGGTACAGTACATCATACACTGCAAAACAGACACAACGAATTGGCCTCACGACACGCAGACCGGAGTCTTAAAACTCGGGTCGTGGTTATACTTGGGCAGAGAATTGAATCTGACCATCGACGAAGATGAAGGAGTCGGTGATCTCCGTTTAACTATATTTCGACCTACATACATCGCAATCTGCAGTGGCGCCCAACATGCATGTGTATCCTCTGTCAATAAGGGATGATGGGAGGGAAGGAGAGATGATTTATAGAAAAAATCAGTATTTTTCTTATTCTCATTACTACGAACTTTAGACTCTCAACTGCGTTTTCGACGTGATGAAAAATCAACACTCCTGCAATTGTAGGACAAATGAAAAATCCTCGATTCTAAATTATAGAAAAATGACGGAGCTCATCTGTAATATACGAGCTAGCATAACCCAATAAGTGTTAAATTGCATGCACGTGATGTGAAAATTACGGATATATCGGTTACTGGTAATATAATTACTTCAATGTTATAAAATAAATCGTGCAAATAAACAGTCAATTAATTAAAATATAAATAATTTTAAATTATACATACCAATAGGTACCTAATATTAGTTATAACATTTTTATATTCAAATTAAGTAAAAATAGATTGGATGGTACAATTTTAGTAAGTTGTAAATAACATGCTTTCAAAAATCCTTTGGGCGCCCCTGTATTACATTTTAAACTAATAGCACGTTTTAGGTTACGTAATGATATAAATAATAAATTATATAAGTACATGTATTATATATATATAAGCTTCTAATTAGATTTAATCACGGTCACGGTGCCATACAATATGTTCCAGGTGGAATTGGCCAGTGCACATACAGAATGGGATATCCTTGACGTATCTAAAGAAAGACACGCCAGGTACTATCCTTGCTGTCCGGACGAACAGTACATCGACGTTGAGTACAACATCACCGTCAGACGGAAGGTCCATCCCTATAAGTCAGTCATCTATTTCCCCGCGCTATGTGAGTTTATCCCCAATTCTTGTTTTCGATTTCCATTCGTAGAAAATAAGTTTATTGAATATTACTGATTACTGTGATAAGTCTATAGACATGGTGTGATCAAAAATTATGAGGCAAAGACTATAAAGTCTATCATACATCTTTGTATGCAATTTTATTTATTTTTATGGAGGGGAAGCGGAAGCTTTGCGATTTTTATTGTGTAAATCAACCATATTTTAAAGGATATAAAATTCACTCTCGGGAGCTTATCACCTGAAGCTACCCTCAACAAACCTATGCATCCTATGCATAATATAATATTTATATAAATGAACATAATATAATCATATTGGTACTCAGTGAATACTACTTACAACAATATTGTAATAATTACGCATTCTATAGACTCTATAGATATACTATATATATATAGTATAGAGCTATTAAAAAGTTCAATCAACAATAAAGAATAAATACAAAAAATAACATTTGTACTTTAACTTGACTTACTGTAAAATAAGTGATTATTTCAAATAAACAAGGCCAGAGGCAGATTAAAAGTAGGTAAATGTCATCGTGGTACAAACAATTAAATATAGTAATGTAACTTAATAAAGAGCATGAAAATGTATTATCAAAATAATTTATGTCATGATTTCCATTTGTATATTATTTTTAAAAATTTCTTATAATAGTAAAGCTGTTTAGAAAACAAATTATCGATCAATAATTATTGTAACATTATTTTTTTACTATTTTTTTAAGGCAATTTAAATTTTACTACCACTCAAAATTTCCCATCTAGAGCAAATGCTCTTTTTGAACCTAGGTAAATGTAACCCTGAACAAAACTTAACGCGATATAAATTGAATACATGAATATGTAGGTACATGTAATATTTTGTATTGAATTGTTATTATTTTTTACTTTGCATTCACAAAAATAATATTGAGCTATCATTGAACGATTACATTTATAAGATTTCAGTAAATAGATAATACGAGTACATGCGCAAATATATATACCTATAATCTTTATTTAGATATATATGTTATTAAAAGTAAGCACAGAGAAAATAGTTGTGTATAGCCTGTGCTTATTTACAAAAAATATTACATGACATAAGATCAATTATTCTTAGAAGTTAAATGTAGAAAATGTATAAATCACATACCCAAGGTGGTAGTATTAAAAATCATCAAATCATTAACCTTGTATTGTACAACTATAGATCTTCCGTCTCCCTCAAAAATACTTGTCACGTACTACTGAATTTTAAAGATTTTATTGGTTCTGGTATTATTAGATACATATTATTATTTATTTTTTATTTATAGAGTATTGTATTTTATAATATTAAACATTTGAAATATTAATATTGTTACATACATAATAACATAATAATATAATCAATTAGATAGAAATGAATGCATTTTATCTATAGGTTACATACCTGCTTGTATGTTTATTGGACGATGTAAAAATCTACTTATGCGTTTGAATATAATAATATGTGATATTTTGATCACGATAAATATTTAAGGTCATTGATTGATGATTATATTATGCCTTTATTTCAGTAATTTAACATCATGCCTGCAATTTATGTTTATTATTATTTAATAAGAATGTATTTTAATGTTGCGAATTTGCGAGTTATTTAAGTGAAAACATGAAACCAATTCTGGCAAAATTAGAAGACCACTGGACCCCTTTACCCAGTGGCGTATTTAACTTAGGGCCTAGCTCCAGGTACTTCCAAATTTGGGAGAAGGAAACATGGTACTTGTATTACACAAAAAACTAAGATACTATTATTAATTAAAAGAAGGGCCATGAATTTCATTTTTAAGTATACATTGTTATTGTTTTAAATAAATTTATAAATGGCAAAACAATAAATTATTGACGTTATCCCATATTTTTAATATTAGCATAACTATAGACAATTATGTTAAATAACTGAGTGCCTGTGTTTCTAGAAACCTCCAACTTTTATTGGCCCTAAGGTAACAATATTTCACGTTACGCTACTTCCCATTACAAAAAGTCCTTTTATTTTGTGAATGGTAAATTCCTACAACAGTAGGTAGTCTCCTCGTGAGATAGTGTTATATTCTACAAGAATAGTATTAACTCATATAAAAGGTTTTATTAAAAAATAACTTGAAAAAAATAGTAAAAGCTATAAAAATAAACTTATTATAAAAAATACATAATTCAATAAATCAGCCATATTCAGTTTTTTAAATATCAGTTTAAATAATAACATATTAATACATGAATCATTCAAATAGATATGAATACCATAAAAAACCAAACATATAAAAGAAAATAATTATATGATAAAAATATAAACTTTTAATAATAAGAATAATAATTTTGAATAACTTTTAACTAAAAGTTAACCAAATGTAAAATTTATTTTTATTTTTTTAGTTGTTAACTTTCCCATCTCTGAATAAATAATAATATTTTTTTATTGTTCCACTAAAGGCCATGCTTTTTGAGACATTCTAACTTGTCTAATCACATAAAAATGTCGCTGTAGGATATACAGAGAGGTATTAATAAAACAAGGATATTACACCATTAGTTTTTATTTGCTAGATAAAAAAATTATTGTAGAAGATTACACTATCTTTGATTTTCAATTAAAAAGTTATTCGAATAGGAGTTTATATTTGTCCTATACTATAATACTTAGGTATCTACTTAACTCATTTAAACTACCATTTTTAACAAAAACCTACCTATATAATATAATGAATAGGTACGCGATTTACATTATTCTTGTGCAGTGCAATAAGAAAAACCTATGAAAAATAATAAAAACGCTCCAAGGTTAACTGTATTAATTTGTGATCATGAAAATGTGCAACGGTATAACTACCTAGTACCTAGTTAAGAAGTTTACTATACAAGTATCAAATGCAATCGTACATAACTCGTACTAGGGAAAATTTATAAATTCATTTTTGGGCATACTGTAGAATGTAGATATTAACATTTCGTTGGTAATTTTTTTTTTTTTGTTCTACAGGCAGTATTTCGTTTAATTTACTAACATTTTGGCTTCCGTACACTGACAATTATTGTAGATTGTTTGTGAACCTATTCGACGCACTGTTCGTCACTCTAGCCATTATGGTCGTATACTCAAAAGTGCCAATCGTTACTTCCACTGTTCCATTGATTGGTATGTATACACTACGATCAGTTATATTAAAAAAAATTTTTAAAAAAATTACTCTAATATAATAATATTACATCCCATAATTCAAACATGAGTTATTTTTATAACTAATAATATTGATTATTATGCATTTTATGCATTTTATATTATATTAAATAGATTACCTATATACAGAGCGATTTACTAAACATGCTCATCTATTCGTCCTCATTTTTTCTTATTACTATGTATTTCTTCAAATTTTTATTTATGGATATTTTTAGGAGTGTTTAATGGTGATTCAATATTTTTTTTTAAACAAGAACTACCTTTTTTATTGTAAATTATTGAGCAAATTATTTTATTATAAATGTTGATGTTTATAAAAAGTAAATCTGTGTATAAACACTATAAACAAATGTTTTCTGAGTTATAAAATAATTAAAAAGGTAGGTAATTAATGGTAATAGGTTTAAACGCAGGTTATTAATTATTATGGTTTAAGAATTATACTTCTTTGAACTAATCCTTGAACATTATCTTACTGATAAAAATTGTCCGAGTATTATACTAGTAAATACTAAATAGTAGGTACTAGTCAAAATATTACAAAATATATTTTCTATTCTATTAATGTAAAAACATTATTAAGGACTATTATCCTGAAAATATAAAGTTAAATTAATAATAACATATAGAAACTACTCATTTGAACTTTGATTTATACTCATCAACATTAAAAAAAATATATCATTACTCAAAAATTTACAGTAAAAATAAAGGTTTTCATTTAAAAATAAAAAACATTTTACTGTATGATAGATTTCAAGTCATTGAGTCATTTCTTTGATTGATTACTAAAATGGATGTGTTAAATATGAGTAATCCTACACAAAAAACGATTCTGAGATCGAGACGATCTGTCCGCCACAATTTCTAAGGATATTTAAAAACTTACTTCTATTACTACTAGTAATACAATAGATGGACCTACTTTTCTTAAAAATCTTAAAACATCGTGTACATATAATGATAAGTGATAACATATTATTATATTATGCAACTATAACCGACTAGGTATTTTGATAAGTATAGTGGACATATTTTACTCTTGACTGCTAAAAATCGAACTAGATTCAATTTACTACCAGAACCCTCCCCCTCAATATTAAAGATTTAATCATTTTTTCCCCGTGTAAAAAGTTTTTTTTTTGACACAACAAAATAATAAACATCATTGTATACCATTCATCGCTCTGCTCAGTATCCAAAAATGATAAATTGGTGTGTGTAAAACTGTAAATGCCAGAAGTATTTTTCCTGAAATAAATTTTGAACACTGAGTGCGTACTCTCTCCAAATTTACTGAAAAGAATCATTTTTAAAACATTTAAAAACGACAATATTTCGTTTTTCCTCAGTCGTTTACTACACTTACAGTTTGGCACTTATCGCCGTGACCGCAGTGTTATCCATAGCCTTAAAACGCATGTCTACGGTGAGCAAACCGCTGCCGCATGGAATTACTTGGTTTCTTCAATCCGGTTACCTGGTGTACTTGGGTATCGAGATAAACGTACGTACCAGCAACGATGTATGCACGACTCCGTCAATTTTAGACATTTTATACTGCCGGGGATGACCGGATAATTAATGAAATAATATAATTATCAACGATGCGTTTGTCGTTGCAGGATTCGCCTGCCGATTGTCACATGCTCTGCGAATCCGAAGAGACGATCACGCAGACGACTGACTTGAACGAGAGACGTAAGCTCGCCAAGGTAATCGACAGGATATGTTTCGTGGTATTCGCATTCGTCTATTTGGTTCTACTATTGCGATTCATGCCATAGACAGACGCTGTATCGTTATAATATTCCTTATACGCACATTGTTCGTTTAAGGCTGCACCAGCGCCTTATTCATTATAATATACTTATCAACGATTTATTTTTAAACTATATATTTTACCTACCTACACCTACACTATATAAACTGTTGTACTTTTCACTGACCGGAATATTCGAAATTATGGTAGATAAAGTCATTGGTGCAAGTAATCTAAAGCAGCCAGAAAATTGGATTTTAGTTATAGATGTTATTACCTAATGACTATGACTACGTCTACCTATATGTATATAAATAATATAATAAAGTACAATATTGTTCAAGTTGCACGTATAATGTATATACTTCTAATAGGTTGTTTAATTATAACAAAAACATTTAACCTCTCGGTTAACGACCAACGAGTTAGATTTTATGATTTTTTTTTTGCAAACTTTATGTTGTGTTTATTTTGTGATTATTAATAGTAGTCGTTCTTAAAGGCAATTTTGGAAGAGGGAACTCAGAATAAAATATATAATTCTAACCTAACCCTCTCTCTACCCAAGACAAAATCACCACTGCAGTGCAAAAACATATGTGTATATATTATAAACACTTTGGAAGTCATGACAAATTATATTGAAAATATTATTTTTACATATTTTTACAATTTCAATTTAATTGAGACCAAAATTAGACAAAAAATATGGTTTTAACTAGGTATATTGTAATATATAGTACCTACTCAATACAACACTTCCATCCAATAGCTTAAGAAATATAAGTACACGACACTTGATAGCAATCGGTTCAATTATAGTTATGTGTTACTCTTATATGTAAGTCTATAAGTCCCATGTACAAACGTACATTTATTTTTATACGTAGATAAGATAATATATGTGTGTGTATACATTGTATGAATATAATCTGTGTGGGTGTGTTTCAACAGTAAGTACATATTATTATAGTAACAAAACTGTATTTCATATAATTAATAAAGTATAAACTATTACCTGTTATTATTCAGCTTCAGCAGACGTCACAATCGAAAAATCACGCTGCACAATTAATCTTTCAACTCGCGATAATATTAATATTCTCGTAGATGGTATCTATTATAATAGGTAGGTAACCGACTCCGCTCTATCCCAACTTTACTCAGAAAATTGGCGAGATAAATAATACGACCGTTCTAATAAAATCGATTCGCAATGGCGCCAGATCGTTTCGAACATTATTGTACATTACATGGACGTTTGATGTTTTTCTATTTTTCTACTTTAACTACCAACTTAACTTAATATAACTTATTAAAAACCGTACCCTTCTGTTACATGGTTATTGGTTACGATAATAGGTACGTTTACAAAAAAAGGACGGTTTTCGACGATTGTCAATGTCTGAGGGCCTGAGAGGCCCAATTATTATGTCAATACATAGTATTAAACGTCCCATAGTAATTATTAATATAGTAATAATATAATATTGTAGTTATTGTACAGTATGAGGGACTTGAGTAAGGACGACTACACGAGTCAAATATCTAATCCGAATTGGCTTGAACGTATAGTTATTTAAACAATTTCTTTGAAGAATTGACACACGTCCATAATAATACACACATTTATTAACATATTTTCACGTATTGTAGTACAATAATAATCGTAACAATAATCAGTGGACGGTGATTATTAATCACGATTCACGATAGTTCATCGCACGTGAACGTCGTTAAGATTTTGTGCGTCGTCGCGTCTATTACGTTTATCAATATTGTCAGTAAGTCGAATGTGTCATACTAACTACCTACACAATATTATATAATGATATAATATTATGATTAATTTAGTACAGTATAAATGTAATTTCACATTACGGATATCATAATAAATATAATTCATATTATCATCGAAAATAATGGCCCCTCGCGTGAGCAAGTCTTGCGTTAGAATTACAATATTAGTTAGAAGTGATTTAAATTTCAAAAAAATCGTTTGATTAATTAAATTATAGGGTAATCCAAACCACCCTATTTCCCAATTCCGTTTCGATTAACGAGTCTCTACTGGGTCTACTGCACACGGTTATTCAATCGTAAATGTGCAGTGGCATTCACATAACCATATAGTGCAATAGAAAATAATATCACAAACTGTAATACATATTACATAGGTGCACTTGAATAATATTATACCTACTTGATTATAATTTATTGTATACAGTTTATCATTAAAGGGGTTATCGGTCAAGTCCTATATTACAACACACAATCTGCACATGCTCATATTATTTTTTTTTTATTTAAACTGCTGTATTCAAAAATAAAAACAAAGAATATCATAATATTTTATCTGTACAAATTACAATTTCAATAGTCATCAATAAATTATTCCACTTAAATAACAGAATTTAGTATTTCCTTCAAACAAACAAAAAAAAAATGATTACACTATTACACAATGTTATATATTATAGGTAAATGAAATATAAAAGTTGATATTTTTTTTATCTGTGTTTTTTGTTTTTTGGAGTCTTGTTTTGACTTGATGAATTTTGCTGTTCTACTATCACAGAACCATTTACAATATCTTCTCGATCTACACTTTTGTCGATTGTATTTTGAGCTTCTAAGAAAAACATGAGATCACGGACTTGCTCTTTTAATTCACCAATTTCCTAAAAAAATTGATTTAAACAATATATTTGCTATTCATTTTTAATATCTAAACTCAACACTAGCTTTTAAATTACATACCACTATGTGCTTATTTTTAAACATAAAAAGAGTAAATTAAAAACAAAATATTTACTTGGTCTTTAGTAGTTTTGTAATTGCTAAAATCTTTTTCCAAATTTGAAAATTTCAAATGCCATTCATTTTGATTTTTCTGTAATGCTGAGTTAATTTGACATTCTTCATCTAACTTAGTTTTTGTCTGGTCTAGTTTGACTGTTAAATTATGAACCTAAATAACAACAATAATAATTAAAATTAAATCATAATACTTATATTTGATATAATGTTAATAGTTATTAAAATTCAATAAATTACGAAAGAAAGACCTTTTTATTTAATTGAAATTTCTAAATACCTTTTTCTCTAAGAGATTTTTTTCTTTTGTAATTGTGTTTACACGTTCTAAGAGCTTTTTATTTTCTTCAATTTTCTGTTCTAGCATATTACCATCTTTAGAAGAACTGCTGATAAATTTCTGTAATTTATCATTTTCTTCTAGTGCAGCTTTTGCCTTAGCTTTAATATTATTTATCTAAAGAAATTATAAAATAATTAATTTAATTAAAACAAGGTATTTAAAATACTTAAATTTATTTATTAACAATTAAATATTTAAACCACAAAATTTAGCATATAGTTTTGATTTTCTATTGTATAGTCTGTCGCATACTATGTATCAGCCAACTAATTTTAATCCAATTCAGTCAATTAAATTAAGCTAGTTTTCGTCAAATTGTATCGTCATTTTTAGTTTCTTACATAAGGATACCTGTTCAGTGTCCAGTTATACCTTTTTTTTGGATACCAAATGTCCAGGTTTAATGAGAATTACCTATTTTATCAAATGTTGAAAAAAAATTATTTATTTCAAACCAATATTATGCTATAAGGTTTTGAGAAACAAACATATACCTATAAATCTACTCGTATAATGTAATAAAAGTTGGTAGTTAGGATTCACAAATTACCTGAAATTGGCATAGCTTATTGGCAAAGTAATAAACAATAAAATAGCTATAAATATTTTAATGATTTGTATAAATTAAATTGTATGTTCATTTATATTATGTACTTAATAAATATTTAATTATTTTAAGTTATTTTGTTTCATAATTTATATTTTAGTCATTTAAAAGAAGTGGGTGATAATAAAAAAAAAATTGGTTAGGTAGCTAAAACATTTTATCAAAAGTTGAAAATCCTATTATGATAATCAGCTATAATATAATACTATATTAAAATATTTTTGTGGAATTTGTAATATACATATTATGTAATTAATAAAAGCACCTAACCTGAGTATACAGATTTGGTTGTTAAAATAACAAATAAAAATTAATATTTCTTTATAAATTGATAATAAAAAATTAAATCAAGTTTAAATTCATGTCAAAATAATGCATTAAATATATCAAGTTAATTGTTTAGAAACTAATAGTTTAATAATACAAGAATAAAAGTAATTTATTTTATATTAATTAATACTTGTTTTTTACAAGTATCACACAGTGTTTTAACTGCATTTTTCAATTTCGTAACTAAAAATGTATTTTTTTTTTATTTAACAACAATTTATGAAAAGGCTTTTAAGTTATGACAGCCATTGAAGTCACTCTATTATTATTTATACCTATGATTATAGTAATTTTAAATTTAAACTGTAATTATACAAATATATTTACTTCAACAAATGTATTTTCTTCAAATAGTTTCATTTGATTTTCAAAATACTTCCTTTGCGATTCTAATTGAGTAGTCAAAAGGTATGTAAATTCAAGCTGAACAGATTCAATTTTTTGATCTGTATCCTACAACAATAATTAAATATATTTTTAGCATTATATTGTCTTGATTAATTATTAATTATAAAATGAAAATGTACATCAAGTTTTCCAGGGGATCTTCCTTCAACTAATTTTCCATCTCCTTTATTTTGGACCAAACGATGAACAAAATTATCACCAACATAATCCCACACACGATTATTTCCCAAATTCATAGAATAACAATGCGATGTTTCTAAATAATGACTATAAATATATTTTATTAATACATCAGTTAACAGTTAAGTAGAAATTACTAATAATTACTTATAAGCGTGCCCTTGTACATAACGACCACATCCAACATAACCACAGATCAAACATATCCACAATGACTCCGAAGAATGACATTCCTGACATTGGTTGTCTGGAATTGTTTCGGGTGTTTGAACATATCGACATACTGGACAACTGGAATGATAATATGTGATAAAATTGATTTTGAATTTAAAATTCAAAAATAAATTATTGCTTTGTTACCTGGTATCTCCCCATTTAGTCAAGCAATTTCCGTGGAAAGAATGATTACAAAGAATTGTTAAAATACCATCCACTGATTCATCCATACGCTCTAAACAAACAGCACACACAGGAAGTTCAGTATGCTGAGATGGGGGAGCACTACAACCCGGTTCATCTTCTTTTATCACTTCAACTTTTGATACGAAAACCAAATTACAACAGCAATCTGGTTCCAACGAATTGAAAGGCATGCCATTGAACGAATGAAAGAAATCCATTGTCGCTTCCTATAACAACCCAGTTTATATTGTTATTTATGACTAGATAATAACTTGAGTTTACTTGTGTTCTGAATGAAATAAGGGTCATGTATTGGTTAAGAGATGCAGCATCACGGATTATACGTATGTGATGAATGTTCTCTTGGCAGGCAGCTATGAAAGTAAGCAAATCATGGCAATTCATGTTTGAAGGAATAGACAAAATACATATCATTTGACTACGATTACTTGCATTGTCAACTGGTGTTAATTTGCTGTGAAAAAAAATAAAATCAATGTATAATACCATTGATTATAAATGATTTAATATAGTATTATTAATAAAATATTACTTAATTCTATTCAGTCTACTTGCAATTTTAAGTTTAAAATTTAAAAAATGTACCTATTACTAATGTGTTGGTTCACTTGGTTCTTACTTTTCTTTATAAACATGTAGGACACCTTTGGTAACTTCAACAAATGGATTTCCTGAAATAAAATTTATCTGTTCTGCAGCATTTGATGGGTTTTCACCATTATTTTGTTTATTTTTCTTTTTTTTCTTTGATCCTTTAGAATTTGTAACTTTGACTTCTGGCTTTTTAAGAAATTCTATTTTTTTAGAATTTTCTTCAATTAATGGTTCAACAGGTGCTGTACCGTCAACACGGCCATATGTCTCAACCGTTAGTTCTCTGGATTTACGTTGTCCACGACAAGACATGATTTTACGTTTATCTACAACAAATTCATATTCTTTAAACCTATACCTACTAAATATTAATGCTTACACCAATTGCAAAGGATGGGATTTAAACACTATTAATTCAAACCCCAATAACATAATTGTGTCGGTTATTAGACCATAGTACCTAAATGTATCTTCATTGTTTAATTACAAATAGAATAGATAATATAATATCTATAGGTATAGCAAAGCATGTAGCAGATAGAATGAGCAGTACAATAATTATTATTATACACAGCCACCTAACATCACTGTCTATTATACATCACTAGATGTACCTACCCCAATTGGTTAATGTTTGCTGCTGCTGGGCTTCGACAGGTCGAGTATCGTTTTGTGTCAGTTCGAATCTTAGCACACAAAGAGACACAGACATTGCATAACAAACAAATTTATCAACTTCATGCACTCGTCCAGACGAAATTTCCAACTTTAAAAAACTCCGTACTTGGTTCTCAGCACTATTGTTGAGGCGAGATCTCCGGATGTCCTTCGTTCAGCAACAGCTACGGTATTGCATTAGTGCAGTAGTGCGATACTGTAGCGAATTGATTTAATGACAAGGATGTTTGTGGTATTTTGGATTGTTATTATTGTTAATACCAATCGGCAATCGTAGTAATCATACTAGATTATAATATAAAAAAACGTAGGTACCAATTTCCCATTTTTGTCTGTCTTTGTCATATTTGTCATGGGTTATGTAGATAGTATATACTATATAATATAGGCTATCTATAGCCGTGCTTATCACGAAACAGATGAATTCCAATATCCTTATCGACCCTACCGTTATCACAAAACACTGAACATTAAAATAAGATGATAATACCTCCAACCGTACTACCGCAGTGGATCGATCGGATCGTGTTTATATTTTATAATAAACGAAACTTAAATTTTATTATTTTATTCGTTTACATAATAAGCTATTAACACTACTAACTAATAAGTAATAACTAGTAAACGTCGTTTTACTGATTCATTCACTTTGGAGGAATGTGACGTACCGCGTCCACATAATTATTGTTTTATTAAAATTATTATCGTTAAGTACTTATTATAAGTTATTTTAAGTATTCCACTGTCCAAAATCTTACTATTCCCTGTTAAGTTAGAACATAATAAGATTCAATGTATTTAAATGATCTAAGATGGTGTATGGGCAAAAGCCATTTGGCCAAATACTGTTATTTAAATTATAAATGGAATTGGTGAGGTAAATTTTCTATTTTATTTAATAGGTTAAAGGTGCCATTCTACCATGTACCAAAATTTTTCATATATACCCATATTTAGCTACATTGACTACATGCCTGCTTTAACATTGTTTCACTGACTATATTATGATAAGATATTTAAATAATAATATAGTTAGTGGCTTAGATCATAATATATTGTATATTGTGCATGATCTAAGGTCAGTAATAAGTTTTAGTAAAATTTTTATGAAAATATTAAAATATGAATAAGCAATGTGCAACTTTTCAAAAGTTAATTTCTGGTTTTATCATAATTTTTCTAGCTTTTTAAATTGTATTCCTTTGAAATGACTATAAGGAAAATATTGTTTTTAATGACTTGCCACTGCTTAGTAGTAATTATGTTTAAATAATTGGTATTCTCTAATATTATCAAGTATAAAACCTTAATTTTATACAACACTGAAATAGTAGGATAATATTTAGTATTTCAAAAAAACTATTATTTATGTGTAGCAAAAATTAAAATTTTATGAAAACTGAGTTTAATAATTTTAAATCATATTATAGCTACATTGTATTGTTAAATATTATTAAATTTATTAATGACAATATTTTTATTTAATTATATGTATTTAGAAAAGAAAGTTTGCGTTACAAATGTTACAATATTAATTTGAAGTAGAAATAAAATAAACTTAAGTATCAATCTATGTATAATTGTTAATTTACACATTATATAATTTGTATGAGTAAATATAAATTTAGTCTTGTTCACAAAATCCAGTGTTGGATTAATAACTTCAATTTACTTAAAGATGGTTGACCTTACATTCCTCAACTTCTTGGCTAGGATCTGGAAAAATAGGAATTTTTATATTTTTAAGATAAAAATAATTTTATTTATATAAATTAACCAAAAAGTATGTTAGGTAAATCATTAATCATTTAAGCTAATGCCTACAATATAAGAAGTGCATACTTCATCAATTAATAAATCACATATTTATAAAAAAAAATAACTTAACAAAGAAAAATATATATTAAACTACTACGGGTCTTTATTTAGATTAGTATAGATTTGTATTTAGGACAATTATTATATTACCTATAGTACAAGTTTGTGTGTAACAGTTACAAATAAAATAATTTTTCCTTGTAAATAACTATATACATGACATGTATAAATGTATAATATCTACATAATACAAAAATTATCACCAGGATAAGAATTACATATTAACACACATTGGCAAATGTCTAACCAAATTTTGTTTACTTCAATAATAACATAAATAAAGATATAGAATGGAAAAAAGTTAGAAAAAGTTTAAAGGTTTACAAACAAAATTTTCATTTGTAAAAATTTACTTTACATATTATATTTTATTAAAATAAAATAAAAGCATTTATTTTAAAAAGTGTAAATAAATAAAAAGATTGGAACATTTTATATCAAAATTATTTTTCAAAATATGACTAATATTTGTTCTTTTATATTTAAGCATTGTTTTCTAGATCTTTTAATTTTATTATTTTTTATCCGTTACTATATAATACATATTTTAAACAACAAATCTAATGTAATTTGGAATCATTATTTGGTGATTATAAATAATCTACTGGAAATTCTAAAACAGTAAAAGTAAACATGATCGTCATGATCTAGTATCAGAATTAAAAAAAAAAGAATAGTAAAATAGTTGAAACTTCTAACTACTGTTAATAAAATAATTGTTATCAATTCAAAAAATTATTTCTGAAATTAAAAACTTACTTCATTCTCCTTAACAATATCTTTATTTTTTCTCTCTCGATTAATTGTTGATGTTGCTTTAACTAATGATATAGAAGGATTTACCCTCGTATAAGTAGGTTTCACTCCATTAGTAATTTTATTATGTAGGATTTGATTAACCCTATTAATTTCCCATAATTTTTCATTTGAAAATGATATATTTTTTTGCCTTTTATCTGTGGTTTTCAAATGAACATTTTTGTTTTCTGTTGCAGTATGAATTTCATCATTTTCAATGTTTTTATAAGTATTGGTTTCATCATTATTTAAATTATTGTTACTTTCAATTGTGTTCTTAGATATTATAGGAGCACCAATAACACTACAAAAATTGTTATTAGTGTTCTGAAATTGTGAGTTTGAATTTTTTTTTAATGTACGCTTATTAAAACTATTAACAGTTTCATCAGTACAATTCGATAGAATAATATTTGTGGAGTATTTATTTACTCGGTTCTCAATACTTTTATTTTGTTTATTCGAAAATAAATGAAAGTCAATATTTGAGTACATTGTGTCCATATTGATATATAATATCTATTGGTTGTTATTGATGTGTAAATTCAAAACAATTTGATTTGCAATTTTAATATTTCATTATTTTAACCTGATAGTGATTTAATTCACAACAATGTTAAATTGTATTTGGTTTTAAACAATCATAATTAATATAACATACTCATATGTCTAATGATCTAATGTATTTATATATGCAATAATACAGTAGAGTGATGTATCAACAATTTGATTGTTGGCAGTGTTGCAGTTTGGAATTGAATAAAAATATTTTGTCATTTAAGTAGATACTAACTGAAAATATCAAACGTTTACAAAATATAATAATATTAATACAAAGAACAAACTTGAACGAATTTGCTTTACAATTCACACAATCACACTAGGTAATAGCATACTGCAATACTGCATAGAAGTATAGAACACTATGGAACACTCGTGTTCTGTGGTAATAGGTATTCACAAATATTATAGTTTTGATATCAAAACAACAAAACATTTAATATGGAAAATCAATAATTATAATATTATGAAGGTTCTAAAGAGTATAGATATAGTATAGTGCTTTAATATTATAAGCATGGACGTACATACTACATAGGTATAATATACATAATAATATATACGTCCGTGATTACTGATTATAAGGTTTCTAAGTAACACGAAAATGCTAAAAGGGGAAATAGCAAATATGTATAGCGCTCTATCTATGTTTATATTTAAGAATCATCTTCATTCTTCTAGACCGACTTTCCAACAATACTAAAACAATAATATATTAGACAATAAAATAAATAATAAATAATAAACCTATAAAACATTTAAATCGCTAATTCGTTAGCCGCTAGTCGCTACCTAACTAAATTTAAATGATAGTTATTATAAAAAAGAATAGTTGAATGATTAATAAATAGTAATTACTAATTACCAACTCTAAAAGTCATAAGCCAGGTAACCATGCAGTATTATAACAATGATTATAAATTATAATTCATAAATATAATATATACATGTATTTTATAATTTATAAATATTCGGTATATGTATTTAATCAATGATTAAGTTAGGACAGTTAGGTTAGCTTATTGCTATAGAAATCTGTTAAAGCCCAAAGATAGGTAACAGTTAAATTAATAAGTGTGTCCCCTGAAGGTCGAAGGCCTGAAATCAAATGTATTTTAGGGCGCTTCTGTCTATAGATGATGTCTAAAATCTGAATTCCGAATACATATTTTTCAATAAACACATAGCCTAGCCAATAATTGGTACCTACTACCTACGTTTAATTTAAATGTACCTATATGCATGTAGCATGTATATTTAATTACATATTTCAATATTTGAATAAACAAAATACTTGTAACAATAATTGTTTTATGTTTAGTTTATAAAATATGTAGAGATTATTATCTGTTTTTATATTTTCCATAGTTACAATGTTTATATGAGTATATGACATAATATGTTAAGTATCTTAATTATATATCACTACAAGCATGTGTTTAAAAAAGAAAATATTTTCATTTTATTTATTTTATTATTAAAAATTGTTAATTTCCTATTAAACTATTTATATTTTCTCAAGGGAGGATAAGCAATTTTTTGGGGGAAAAAACCATTCGCCCAACTCGCAAATCTGTGACTATATATTGATTAATCAAATGTATTATTTACTGCAAGTGTACTTAATAAATTTGGGGCTGGGGCTATGGATTTCTCGGAGTTGATACATCTTTATGTGTAATTTTCGAAAATATAACTAAGTAATATGTAAGTATGATTCATTTAGTAATAGGTACGAATTTTTAAAATATTTAAAATTTACTGATGCATATCTTAAACATTTGACCTTTTTTAAATTGCTACCTCAATGCATAGGTACTTGATTATTTTTTGTACAAAAATCATAGAGTAAAGAATACCTATAAAATGGAAGTTTTATAATCAATGTATAAAAATGTAATTTAATTTGAAATGAGATATTAGTTTTATGGTTTTATTTTATTGTTACAGATTAAATTAAAAGTACCTATAAAATTAGTGTTTGAAGTTTGTGTTTCGAGTTTTCTTCCATTCTTCGTCGATCAGTCTCATTGATATTAATCAATTATCGTTACATGAAAAATAACTGGGTACTGTTTGTTACTATAAGCAGTACCTATATGAAAATATAGTCTGTGCAACAATTTTTTTTTTTATTATAATCATAGACCTTATGATTATAATTCATGATCATGAATATTTAAAATGTTACCTAGATGTTAAATATGATTTCTAAGTTTCAACTTTATAGGTAGGTACCTACCAATTGTAGTATTTGTATGTACTAACATTGATTTTATTATTTTAATAATGTATAATGTATGTACTTCTAAATACTTTTTTGTTTTTACTGCTATAATACATAGTAGGTAGGTACATATCATTCGATAATTTTGAGATCAAGATTAGTCTTTTATAATGCTTTAGAACGAGCAGCCGCTGCGAGTCGTGAATGTAGCTTAAAAGTGGTTGCTTGCTGTTCTCGAAAACACTTTTAATAATTAATGCATTATATATGTATACATTTCGTTTTGGGTATTACGTCTTCGAAAAAATCTCCTAAAGATTTGTCATAATAAACCGGCGTAAAATCGAAGTAGAATGCGGCACGGTCTTGTAAGATTTTACCCTTTTTTTTATAACTGGTCGAATGCGGTGTAGTATATTTTATATTACGCGGTAATGTTTGATTGTACAAAATATGGGACGCCTGCGTATTATCTTTTATACCACACTGTGATTATATTATCGTCGGTAAGCATAATGATAGCATTTCGGCATTTATTTTCGAGTGTTCGGGTTAAATTCAATGTTACATTAAAATTAAATTAAATTAAATTATTATTTCAGTCTAGTCGGTTTAGACGAGATATTTTTGAGAAATCGAACATAATCGAATCGTTTCACGATGAATCAAGCGGAGGTTTCGCAATTAATGTCCAAACTCAGAATACGCGTCAATCCTCGCCACAAAAATCTAAAGCAACCCGATGGACCACAGGGTCGATTAAATAAATTACGTAGAACTGTCAACGCTCTGTTCAAATACGAACGTTTAGAATTGAATTATACGTTGGCTGATGAGACTAGAGGATATGCAGAAAGAGTGAGTAATTATTTTCCACTGTTCACTGTCGTAACATCACGACTAGAGTGTAGTCACTAGACCATTATACCTACTTATGCTTGAGGTTTTCACTTACTTATGTTTCTGTTTATAATTTCTTGTAGTTAATATCTGAAGCCATCAGGCATGGAGATACACACAAACCAACCATGGAGATGGCCGATTATTGGATAGAAGAAAAACAGTTGATACACAAATTGTTCAAAGTATTGGTTCCCCGGTTTAATGATTATAAGACTTCATACACAATGTTATACCGGGCACCAAAAGCATACCCAGATATTGTGTTTCCACGTTCTGTTCTTGAACTTAGAGGTGCCAACTCTTTAGATGACTATTATATGCTTACATTTATCGATTGTGTAATAACTATTAAATGTGTCATTTTTAGGTAACCCGTTCCCTGCAATTCTACCTCAGCGATCCGACCAAAGAAATTTTATACACAATGTGCTATTGGACGAAGCAAAAAAGGCATATAGGGCTGAGAAATATGAAGAAATAACCAAATCTCTCGAAGAACAACGGGAAGAATAAATCTATATCCATATTTTGTTTTGTGTAAATAAAGTTGTTAGTTAGAAGTACTCAATTAAAATTGATGCATTTTCATGATACACATTGAGTTCTTTTTAAAATTATACATTATGTTATAGCATTCCATTATAATTAAGAGTTATTGTGAGGTAAATAACAAATCATTTAAAATAAAACAAGTTCTTTCTTTATTAAAAAACAATTAAAAATCATAATTTTAAACAAACATAGGTTTAACTAAAATATTAAGTTCCTGAGTGGAACATATGTATTTTTTGCTCTGAAGTCAACATATATTTTGCTCTTTGAGTTCCAACTATTGATGTCAACACGCATGCATCATAATGAGAATAAAGTGCTGTAATGTTTCGAGTACAGCCGTCGTTGTCTATGATTGAATTACAAAGTTCACTATAAAATCCGGCAATTGTGGGTAGTTGATAAAAAATAATATTTTCAATACCACGAATTTTAGTTCTGTTATAGAAATGATAGCGCTCAGAATACAGCAGAATTTGACATTCGCCATGATAAAACAAATCCCTGGCTCTAGCTACTTTGCCTGGTTTGGTGTACTCACTGATTTGTACAAAACTGTAATCTTCTGTTTTCAAGTAATTTCTAATACACACATAATCAAAATATGATGGAACATAGATTAACACGTGTTTTTCGTTTGAGGCTTGAAGTTGTGTAAGAACTTTGTTTATGAAATAGTCAAACCTCTCTTTAATGGATTCAGTTGGTGTCTTTGAATTGAGTTTATGGTAAAATTGTTTTAGACTACAAACGACATGGCTTATAGTACCAGTTAAGATTGGATTCACTACACTGACTGAACCACCATAATTTATACATCTATTCTTAAATATGGCCATCAAGTTAGATAATTTACAAGATGAAAATAACATTGTTTGTCGATAATGTTTAGACAAGCCGTTGATAGACCAGTTACGCACTCTCTGTAAATCTGTTCCGTGTGCTTCCTTTGGCTGCAGGTGAAAATGATTCATGATGTGCAACACGTGATCCCAATTTTGCATCAAAAATATTTCAGACTGATCAAATATCAGCATTTCTACAGATGACAGAAAATCGTAATCTCTAGAGGACTCCCCTTCAGCACCAATAATCATACGCAAACCAAGAGGTGATGCTATTATTATGTCTGAGTTGTAAAAATTTTCATACAATTTCAAACTACTCTTAGTAACTGCCATGCCAATTCTAAAAGCATCATCAATATTTCCAACAAATGTTTTTTCAAAGTCTTCTGGTTTAGGATTTTTTCTTGGCAACGTTAATTCACCACCAGTGAATTCTTCTACAAACCTGTTTTTGTGCACTACATTGAAATTTTCTTTGGAAGACATAAGGGATATCATCATGTTTATGATACGATATGCGGCATCTTTAAACGGGACCAAAATTAATACTTTGGGTCTGGTAAGACCCTGATCTCGTAACTCATCATCATCACCATCTTGTTTATCGTTATTCTCAACAACAATGTCTCGACTCTTAAGTACATGATTAATGGCATGTATACAGTAACAATATCGCAATTCTTCAGCATTATCAAAATTTCTTTCCGTATAACTGAAATCGTGGTATTTAGTAATTATTGACAACAGTTCTAATTGAAATTTACTGACATTTTTAATATTCGATGCAAGTTGTTTATGCAAAAACAATTTTTTAACACTGTCAACAGCTACAGGTACATCAGGCAGCTTGGCAAATGGTCGAGTTTCTTCCAATGGCTTGACGTTACGGTCTTCGACTAAAGTTAATTTTGGTTTTTTGAATATTAATTTGCCCAACTCGGACCATTCTAAAACGATTTCTTCTTCGAGTGGAGGTTTGTCGTTTAAACAGGTAATTAATTCTGGAGATAAATCGTAAGTGTACCGCGCTAAAAACGGATCTTCTTCCATGTTCTACTTTACCTCCTAGATATTAATATTGTATTCAATAACAGTAATAATAAACAAAAAAATATAAATTTCAATATTTTAGAAAATACCACTCACAGTCATGCGCTCAAACAGAAGAACTGTAACAATTTTACCGAATCGTTCAACTTCAAATCGAATATTCAGTATAACACGTGTGTTTACTGTTTACTTATATTATCACTTGTCTGATATTTTAATTGATAACATTCAGCGGGCAGTTCGTAATTTTGTACCATGGTTCTATATTTTCATCAACAATACAATAATAAACAATACAGGTATCAATCGTAATCACTATAATAATAATGTTTTGATAGTATTATTTACACTCTAACGTTTTGCGGCTATTTAGTAATTTGCAATCATAACCGTTATCGTTTTGACGTTTTGTGATTTTCTAAATCTTTTTCTTGTCCTAAAGTACGATTAAAGATAGATTAAATCGTGTCCTAAATTCAATTCATTATAGTCAAAATCACGGATTAATATATTAATATATATATATTATATATTAATCCGTGGTCACAATACACAGCATAACGATTTTCTCGTTCTACAAAAAACTCATATTTGTTTCGATAATATTTTTACTTAACGGAAATTGTTTCAAAAAATCTTTTTCATCATGAAAGAAGACCCCGATTTTCTATGTGATTCAGTAGTGAGTATATATTCAATTTTACAAACACATAATCCTTACGCGTATAATTTTTTTCTTTTAGAATTTGTTAACGGAAGGATGTCGTCTGTCCGTGAGAATGCATAGCAGTGACGACTGGCGTAAGTACATCAGTACCGGTGAAATTTAGTCATATAAAATATTGTATAGTAAACATACTTTTTTTTTATGTATTTAGCACTAGCAGAAATAATAAGTATCAAAGACGTGGGAATGACACGGTATTATTATGTCCATTATATTGATTGTAAGTTAAATTTGATATAAGATAAATAAGTAATATACTATTTAATATATTTAAATAATTATAAATTTAATTTCATAGATAATAAGAGGTTAGATGAATGGGTAACAGAAGAACGATTAGATACACGTAAAGTTCAATATCCCAGAAAAGATGGCATGACTACTGGAACATCTGGTACTGGTGCTAGCACACCGAAAATTAAAGTTGAAAACGTTTCTATACTGTCTCAGAGTCGACCAGCTTCTCCTTTGAGTTTACCACCTGTGACACAAAACCCTACAAATGACCCTACAGTTTTATCTGCTGCTTTACAAAAGAAAATTTCTAGAAAAAGAAAAATTGTTGATAATGAAGTATGTTGAAATTTGTATGTAGTGTAGTTTGAATGTTATATGATTTGTAAATTGAACAGGACTCTCAAGATTTACCAACACCAACACCACGTCAAACAGGTTCAATGGTCATGCAACATGACGATGTTGTCACCCGAATGAAAAATGTAGAAATGATTGAACTTGGTTTAAATAAAATAAGCCCATGGTATTTTTCTCCATATCCTCAGGTAAAAAAAATAATAATAATAAAACAGGTCATTTTGTTGTATTGTAGGTTTTTAGTGTTATTGATATTGAGAGATATGAATACTAATAGTTGTGTGGAATTTGATAAATTATTGTTTTAAAATAAATAATTCTACGTAAAGAAACCTTTGTGTATCAGCTTATATTTCTGATGATATTTAATAATTTTTGGTTTTTTATCGATCATTAAATATAACTTGGCAGGCAGCATAGATAGCATATAGCTTGCAGGCTGCAGCATATTATATTTTATTTACTCATAAAAATGTTAATTTATTTATCTATTAATAATAATATGATAGGTTGAACTAATTTTTACCATAACTTTAGCATGATGTTTTGTTAATTACTTAATATTATTATTATGAATTATATATATAAATCAATATATTATATAATTTACCTATAAGAAAAACTTATTAAATATTCAAATTACTGGTTTTAAAATTAAATATTTTAAGAATTTTTAATTATAAAATTATTTGAAATATCAAAAACAATTTGAGATTTTTTAATTGCTTTAAGATACTAATTTTTCCATTATAAATTATAGAAAAAACTAGACACAAGTCAAAATAATGTAAAACCAATACATTCATAGCTTTACTTGGAATCTATGATGTATAATAAATCATATTATAATAATATAATTATATAAATATTATTTCATAATATAAAATGTATTTTATACCAACAGGAAATGGTGAATTTGGGGTGCATATTTATTTGTGAATTTTGTTTAAAATTCAAAAAAAGTAGAACTTCACTTTATCGACACAGTGTGAGTATTAATTTTTTTTTTCTTATAATTTCTATTAACTATTATTATATTTTGTGTACAACAGATAAAATGTAACCTGAGACATCCACCTGGCACAGAAATATATAGAAAAGAATCAATATCGTTCTTTGAGATTGATGGCCGTAAGAATAAATCATATTCTCAAAACTTGTGTTTGTTAGCAAAACTGTTTTTGGATCATAAGACATTATATTATGATACCGATCCATTCTTATTTTATGTAATGACTGAGTATGACTTGAAAGGATTTCATATTGTGGGTTACTTTTCCAAAGAAAAAGAGTCTACAGAAGACTATAATGTTGCTTGTATTCTTACATTACCACCTTATCAGAGGAAAGGTTATGGGAAATTATTAATTGAATTTAGTATGTTTATTGGTTTTAATTAATAAGTTCAATTGAACGGCACATAATTCAATTGTTTTTTGCTTAGGTTACGAATTATCAAAATTTGAAGGTAAAACTGGTACACCTGAAAAACCTTTGTCAGATTTAGGTTTGTTGTCTTATCGTAGTTATTGGAGTCAAACGATTTTAGACATTCTGTTGACTGTGAAACCGACACCAGACAATGAAAAACCACAAATTACAATCAAGTAAGTAATATTCTAATATATTTTAGCAATACTCTATTATGTATGTAACCATTCCAATCTATTATTTTATTTTATATTTTTTTAGTGAAATTTGTGAGCTGACTAGTATTAAAAAAGAAGATGTTGTTTCCACCTTACAAATACTTAATTTAATTAACTATTACAAAGGACAATATATCATATCTATAAATAAGGATATAATTACTACGCACATTGAATCGTTTCAAAAGAGAAAGATTCGAATTGATCCAAAATGTTTACATTGGAATCCTAAAGACTGGTCAAAACGCGCCAAATGGTGAACAGATATATTTGCGTTTAGTGTAATTTTTATTGAATCGTATATTTTAATTTGGTACATACTGAAATAAATATACTCTTAAGTGTATATAAATTATGATTTATAAGAGACCTTAATGTTAGAATTACTTCATATATTTTAATATGTATATATATAGATAAAAAAAAAAATTAATAATAAAATCATTGAAGAAAACATTGTTCTAACTTTTTATTTAAGGGAATCCATCATCGTCTTCTTCTGCCATTTCTTTTGCTAGTTCCAAATCTTGTTGTTCACGCTCACGGCGTTCCTCAGCAGATTCTAAATCCTTGCCATATGATTTAGGAGGATAACGCATAGCCTTAACACTTTCGTTGTGCAAATTCAAACAGAAAGATATACGTTGATGGAAAGCCATCTGTGGTTCAAGTGTACAGTATATGTCAACGGGTTCTTTGCTTTGCACATAGCCGTGTTCAGGATCAATGGTTGCTTGTATAACACCATCTCTAATAGCTTTAGAAATAATGAATTCAGCATCTTTGGGAGAATCTAACCCAAGCTTTTCAGCAATATAGTCAACTGAAATGCATGAATATGATGCACCAATAGCTCTAATGGCAGTTTTAATAACATTATGACGTAAACGTACAATCAACATATATGTGTGGTCACTAAGGAAATTTTTCTTAAAGTTCTCTAATGTTTCACTAAACATTGTCAAATCTCCTAAACGAACTGACTGGGTAAGTCTGAAGTATGGTACCAATGCCTTGCGTAAACTAGCTTGACGGAATATATGCCTTTCGGGGATATCTCCCAACAGTAATTCCACTGTGACAGCCAACTTTTGTACCGTCTGTCTGAAGCCAATTGCTGAATTTTGTGGCGCTTTACGCAAAGCTTGAACCAAATTTTTGTGTGCTACAGAATATTCAAGGCGGGCAGCCTTAATACGACCTTGGTAGTATAAGAAACGAGCACATTCATTATTACTAGCTTGTTCTGGAAATACTGATTTTTGAACCAACTTATCAGCTTGATCGTATAAATTATAGTGCAAATAATTACGCAAAAGGCAATTAATAAGCACGGCTTGACCTTCATAATCTTTTTTAAGGGTGGCTGTTCGCAGGCGACTGTAAAGGAATCCTTTAATTTTGTGTAATTGATCTGTTAATTCATAACATCTCATATGATAGAAATATGCTTTAGCAGTAATCAAATCCAGTGTACGTCTATTTTTATCAGTTAATTTCACCATCAATAAATCAGAGAATTCTACTGCTTTTTTGTAATCTTCTTTGTCAATGAGTTGTACTAATACTAACAAGCGGATATAACCATCAATTTCAGGTAGTAGGGCTCCTGTTGCGTTTTTACCTGTGCGCATCTTGATTGCTTCTGGAATGTCAGCCGGTGTAGTGACATATGATAATAACAGTTCTTTGTCAGAAGCAGAGTGTGTGTAGAAACCATTAATCACTGACCACAAGACCACAGCATTGAGCTTGCGCCGTGTTACGGACCAGGATCGTAAGACACGCAACATGAAACGCGCTTCTTTCGTTTGAACAGCTTTCTCAATCTGTCGAATGTTGTCCCTTATTTCTTGGATTACCGCGGCGTCTTTTTTTTCTTGGGAATCTGACACATCTGTCATCTCCACATCGGGAATTGGTTCAACTGTGGCGGCCATGGCTGAAACACAATAAAAAATTAGTAAACATAAAAGAAATAACAGCTTTTAATCCATAAACTATTAAAATATATACCTGAAAATTTTTTAATTAAAATAGATCGTAAACAGAGTAAACTTTTTAGACTAGATATATGCACGGTTAACGAAAAACTTTTATTGTGTTGAGATTTCCAACTCCAAATAAATAGTAATCATGATTCGTAAGAAATCAAAAATAATTGTATGAAGGTATGTTCAAGTTTACGTTTATTAGTTTGATAATTGTAATGGTTCTAACTTCATGTATGTGACCATGAAATCTTGATATTTTTTTAACCGCTTATCAAAAATAAAAGGGTATTATCAATTATTTACTTACATAATAAATAATAAATATTATTGTTCATTGTTCAATAATAATAATCTTATAAGTTATATCGTATGAGGACAATGATCAATGAATCTAACTCTCAAATAGTAGTTGGTATTCACTCGGTAGTTTTATTATTGCACAACTTAGTGTAAAGTGAATAGTTTTTTTTTTTGAATATATTAAAATACAATTCATCAGTTATAATTATTAGAAGCTCTACAATGGATTTATATTTATTCAATAAACTTATTACGTCTTAATTTTTGTCAGGTTTTATTTGAAAAGTAATTTAAAAACCAAAATGAAGACTTGTCAAATTTTAGTCATTCTAACAATCTTTGGATTTTGCGCAGCAGATCCTCTTGTGAGATATCAACCAGAACAAATCCATTTATCATTGGGTGGTGAGTTGAAAGTGGTTTTTACCAATTGGACAGGTTCAATACATTGTAAGATAACAAAAATCATCATAAGAGTAATAATGAAGAATTAAAAGTAGTAAATAAAATAAAAATTTATATTCAGATATTCAAACAATATGTATTATATAAATGGATTAGATTTTAAAACAATTATACTATTTTAAAAATTTTAATTTGTAGTAGGTACATGTAATTTTATTAACTTTATGAATATGAAAAAATATTTATATATTATTTGTCTTGTATCAAATTATATTTTGATCTAAATATATATACATATTATTGTTTTACCTTATTATTTAAAATTTAAAACTGTTTATACTATACTGATCAATAAGATCATATAATTTTAGATAAAAACAAAATGATTTTTGTCATTGATTATTTGAAACTATTATTTACATGTCTTAATTTTGTTTATTAGAATCTGAAACTGAGTTAGTGGTTACATGGACAACATGGAACAATACAGACGAATCAGTAGTAAAATATGGAATTAACGGACCAATTCTTAAAGCTACAGGTTTTTCTACATTATTTGTAGATGGTGGTGAACTCCATCGTACTCAGTATATACATCGTGTTAAGCTTACAGGTTTACAACCATCTAGTAAATATGGTAATTATATATGAAAAATAAATAATTTCTTATGACAAGAAGTAATTCTAACATAATTTTAAATTATTATAGTGTATTATTGTGGAAGTAATCAAGGTTGGTCTCCCCAGTTTTGGTTTAATACTGTTCCTAGTGATACCAATTGGTCACCAAGCTTAGCTTTTTTTGGTGATTTGGGTAATGTAAATGCACAATCTCTTCCTAGATTACAAGAGGAAACTGAACGAGGACTTTATGATATGATACTTCATATCGGTGATTTTGCATATGATATGGATAGTGTAAGTTTGACCATTCATAATTGTTAAAAATACTACTCTTCAGTATTTTATTATTTAAAATTAAATATTTATATATAATATATATTAAAAGATTGGTTGTTTAACTATATAAATACTATATTGACTCATGTCATATTTTTTTTTGGTTTTTTTTTTTTTTTAATCTGTACATAATAAAACATGGCTATATTCTGCTCGAAATAAGAAACGTAGTTGGTGGTGACCAGTAAGACAACACCCGTTTGTCTATCCATACCGAGGTCCACCATCTGTAAGCCAACTGTATATAGTTACCACACCCTTGCACAGTAGTTGACCGCTAACTACATTTCTTATTTTGAACAGAGTATAGATTCAATCTTTTATTAATTAATTAACTTTAATTTTATAGTTGTATTCAAATTTCAATACACATTTTAAGTAGGTTTATCAACAATTTGTTTTTTATATAAACTAATTATTTATTTCTAAGAATGAATGTTTCAACAACTATATAATTAGCCAACAATTACATTTACATGACATAATAACTATGTGCTTATTACTTTTGTTTTGTTTAACTTTGTACTATGTACAATTGATATTACAATGTAGAGTATAATATAAAAATTACATTTTTTTCTTAAATTTTTTTTACATGGTATTTTATCTAATTTTTAAAATTTTTAAATGTTGATAAATATAACAACACGTCTTGTTATTATGATTGCAAAATATCTCACATTAATACTTTAAACTAATTACTATTTAAAATTCCTCTCTTGTACTCTTTTTTTTTTTAATTAATGCTTGAATATTTTTTTAATGATTGTTTTTATTAAACTATTTTGTATTTTAAGTTCTAAAATAATAAACAAAATATTATATTTAATTCAACTATCCCATGGCATTTAGTATCAAACTTTTTTTTTCAATTAATCAATAAATTAGGTAGTTTAGTTTAGATAGTTGAACATTTTTATTTTTATTCTATAATTTATTTTTATTTGTTTAATAAGTTAAAAGTTAAAGAATTACTGTAAAATCTTGTAGTAATAATTTATAGCTATTATTTATCCTATTATTCCTATCATTAATAGGAGAATGCCAAAGTTGGAGATGAATTTATGCGTCAGTTGGAACCTATAGCTTCATATGTACCATACATGACTTGTCCTGGCAATCATGAACAAAAATAGTTAGTTTAAAACAAAATAATAAAAATATTTTTAAATCTTTTAATAAATATTATTTATAATAATTTATTATTTTTTAGCAATTTCAGCAATTACAAAGCTCGTTTTAGTATGCCTGGTGGCTATGAGAACATGATGTATAGTTTTAATTTAGGACCCGCTCATTTCATTAGTATTTCTACAGAGTTTTACTATTTTCTTTACTATGGAATTAAACCTGTTGTTTTACAATACGAGTGGCTTGTTAATGATCTAAAAGTAAATTTTCATTACATTCTTTATTATTAAATTTATTCAAAACTTCAATATTATGTTATCATATATTTTATTTTTTAGGAAGCAAATAAACCTGAAAATCGTAAACAGAGACCATGGATAATTGTGTATGGTCATAGACCAATGTATTGTTCAGATGATGACAAAGATGATTGTACATATCATGAAACAATTACTAGAGTTGGTCTCCCATTACTCCATTGGTAAGTTCAATACTATATAGTAGTATTATACTACTATATTAAATAAAGAAAAATATAACTTTTTTATTTATAATATAAACATTATTTATTGCTTAGGTTTGGGTTAGAAAACCTATTTTATGACAATGGAGTTGACTTGTGTCTTTGGGGCCATGAACATACATATGAAAGAATGTGGCCTGTGTATGACCGTACTGTTTATAATGGCTCTTATTTAGAGCCATATACAAATCCAGGAGCACCAGTTCACATTACATCTGGTTCTGCTGTCAGTAACTAATATTATATATGTTACAATAATAATATTACATTAATATTTTATAAATAATATTTATTGTTTCAGGGTTGCCAAGAAAGAACTGACAATTTTATCCCAAATCCTCCATATTGGTCAGCGATTAGAAATAGTGATTATGGTTATGGTCGTTTGAAGATTTATAATAGTACACATTTGTATGCTGAACAAGTTTCTGATGACAGGGTATGAATGTTATTCTAAATTTATCGATCTTTTTATACATAAATATTGTATTTATAATTTATGTATAATGTATATATTAATGTAGTATGTACTTAAAATTCAATACAATAATATTATTTATTTAAAAAAATAATATAATTTAATGAAATAATTTTTGCTTAGGATGGTGAAGTTATAGATCATATTTGGCTCATCAAGGACCATCATAAACCTTATGGAAAATCAACTTCAAAATAATATTATAATATAAGTTTAAAAAATGTTGTTATCTTATTTAATATGTTATACAGATTAAACATTCATTGAGTATGCCTTATTTTTATGTTACATCATTGATTATACATAGTATAATCAATGGTTACATGTATAAGTGTATGACTTTTATTTAATCATAATTTTCAAAAAAAATAATAAATTTAAATATAATTATTATATTGTATTGACTATTTACTATTAATTAATTCAAACAATAATAAAAATATTATAACTACACTACTAGAGAAGTGGTCTCTTACAGGACTCACTTTGGAAATAAAGTATTCATTTAGTGCAAAAACAATTAGCGAAGATTAATATACTTTGTACCTATATTTATAATATTTTCTTTTAAATTTATATATATATTTTTTTTTTGTCTGTTTCACCATGCTAGTCTACTTAGACTGAATATTTTAAGATTACTATTTCAATAATTTAATTATTTTTTTTTTTTATACTTAATAGTCATTATTATTATTATTTTACTAAAATAAATTGAATCAAGTATTACATATTATTTATCATTTTTGAATTGTTAAAAAATATATATTGAAAATGTGATTAGGATTATCAAAATAAATTTATTACAAATTATAATAACTTATGCATTTTAAGGTCATGTAAATATAAGTAACTATACTATATAAGTAGTTACATATATTATCTTAACCAATGGTACCTACATAAGTATTGTTAGATTTATTATTTAGTATACTCAGAATACAAGGCCTATGGCAAAAAAACTAACCTATGTCTATAAAATGTTTATGTTTATAATACCTAATTTAGCCAATAAGATGATTAAACTACAGTATAGTATAACCAAATGTCAATACGGATATTTTAGCATTTAATAATCGTAATCCTTTTGAAAAATTAATTGAACGCATAATAAAGCCATGAAGTCGTCCAAAATTAGATGACGTCGATGAGTGCGTTAACCACGATTATGTATGTTTTACCATTGATTACATAAACCTAACCGTGGTTTATATAATCAATGGTGTTACCACTGTTATCCTTTTTTATGGAAAAACGAATTTCGTTCAATTTTGATCAAACAGCGGATTACCAAAATAACCCCAAAAACAACACGATTACTTACAATTGTCTGAGCAATGTCGCCATTTATTATTTATTATTGTCAATTCGTTTAATTTTCCTAAATAATAATGTTATAAAAAAAATGATGAACTTGAAAAGTCCAAGTAAAAAAAATTGTCAATTGAATTGTTGAATAGTATAAATTCTATAACAGTTTTTTACTAACCAAGTACCAACTACAAACTAGGTAGGTACCATAAAATAAAATACAATTTAATACCATGGTACTAGTTCTTGTTGCAAATATTTGACAAATATTTTATTATATTTTGTCATTTTGATGAATTCGTTATTTTTGTTAGTTAAATGATCAAAAGCTGTTTGTTAGCTAAGATCATTTGATTGAAACTTCCTTTAGTTGCTTATCTTAATTTTATGTAAAAAAACGTAGGTACGTAAACCGTTACAACTAAGTCAAATACCTACGTAACTATGTAAATTTGGCAACATTGCACTAAATTCTTAGGTACAAAACCTACGGAATCATGAACGGAATAGTGTTCTGCACTTCTAAATCGAATAAAGAAGGTGGAAATCGGAAACGCGTACCTATACAAGCTACGAAAAAATAGGCAGGTAATGGTAGAAATGGTACCTAATTCATTATTACGATATAATATTGTATTGAATTGTAGTTATAAAAGTCAATTTCGAATAAGTTATAACGTTTTGAGGTAAATTGCTGTTACCTAATTTGTACATTTTGTCATATTAATTATTATTATTATCGCGTTTAGTCAAAATGTAATATTAAAATTGTATGCCTATACATTGCCTATACCTAATCGCCTTAACATAAAGCATAATACATTATACGAATATTAATATGATCATATTATTATTTTACGTTTTATATGTAATTATTATTTTATTATAGTTACAAGATTTTTAACATCAAAAATCAGAGCAGAAAAAAAATTATAACATTAAGTCTATGTTAAGTCAAAAACCCTAAAAATACATTGAGTTATACGGCGAAGAGAGGTGAGTAAATTTTAATATTAGTTTTCTAAAATATAATAAGTAATAAGTATTAGTAAATTTTAATTTCATACAAAACTTTAACATGTTATAGTAACTAAGTTTTTAAGTAAAACTTATAAGTTATTAACACATTAACTTATACTTAATAAAATAAATTAGTTTTATTCATATTAATTTCAAATAAAATTGACAAAGTTAAAAAATAATAAATATACATATACATACGATATATTGTATATCTGTTATTATTTCACCTTAATCAAGAAGTGCTTAAATAAATTGGAATACATAATGCCATAATATAAATATTTTTAAATTATATATGTTTATAAATATGAGATTTTTAAATTTAATATAACAAAAGATTAAATAAGTGAATAATTAATCAATAAAAAAATTATAATTTTTCAAGTTGTATAATGTACTTAAGTTCTTATAGTATACTGATCTTAAGTAAAAGATACAAATTTCACAGTGGGAAATAACATTTTTATTTATGAAAAAAAAATTTAACACATTTTTAATGGTGTACTCGACCTTGTATTAGTCGTATTGCAATATTTGTTAGACGAATATGCTTTTTTTAATAAGTAATAAGTAATAAGTAATTATTATTGTAGTATTTTACTATTGTTTATTAGTAATAAATAACAACTATATAGATTTCTTAATAAATAATCATAGAACACTGAACTGAATGAACTGTGTATATTGTACCTACATGTTTGCGAAAAAGGTGTTTTCACTATCAACATTGCTTTAACTGTTTTCATTTTCAATTTATTCTTCCCTTCAATCCATAAATTATTCATAATATTATGTGAAAAAACTCTTTCTACGTACTACGTTTGAATTTTAACCAGGTATTGAAGTCAACTGTTATTTTAAAATTTAGAAGATCAAATCATCAATATTCTTCAATACCTTAAAAATAAACTGCCATATATTTCTGAAAAAAATTTAAAAGATTGATTTTTTTTTTGTCTTATTAGTTATTACAATAGGTATTACATCGGTAATATACGTACTTGCAATTAATATAAGTAGTATTATACAATTATTTAAACCTAATCGTCGATAGATATTATTGTCTATAAACTTTAGATGGTAACCATCATGAATTAAAAATGAATCATATAGTATTATAGTTGGATGTTTTCTTCCATTTTAGTCCGTAGTAACCACTAAGTTTTATTATTTATTCAAATTTAAAAACAAGATATAAATGGTTCAATATGTTTATAAAAAAATTATAGAACGTTTAAAAATCTACGAGGGTTGTTTAAAAAGTATACCGGGGCAAATGTTATTACAATATTACGACTAATCTAGATACGAAAACGCTTTAAAGTTTAAATTATTGACTGATATATTCTTCGTGTCTTCTGTTGGTTTTAAACAAAGCCCAAAGTCGCTATTTTATCTCATTATAATATTACACACTGCAGTTAAACTGAGTTTGTTTGGTTTGGTGTTTTCGATATATTTTAAATTATTATGTACATCAAGCATTAAGTTGTTTATAGACTGTATTATATAAGTTCAAAATGTTCAAATGTTTCAAGGATAGTTAGTAGTGGATTTAAATATAATCCACATTTTGGGAGACCTTAAAAATATTGTTCTGATGATTCTAATTTCATAAAAAAATAAAAAAATTGAATTACGGGTGATCAGACAGGGATAAACTAAAATTAACGTCTATAAAATGGCGATATTAAGATGTATAGAGGAAATTAAAGTGAATATGACAACAGAACTCAAAGTTGAGACCACTGTATATCGCCGGAAGAATGTATTTTTAAGGATATATCTTTAAAATAGTTTGAATAATGTGTAACTTAATTTTGGTAGTTATTAAAAATAAAATCTGGATACTTTTTGAACGAACCTAGTATATTGTATAATAAAGTATTAATAGTATTATACTTAAACTAGTTAAACTAAAGGTTACATTTCCTCCTGTAAAATAACGGCGTAGGTATACCTATCGGTTATCTGGCTTGAATGGCTACATTAAAATATTATAAATTATTTAAACGTAAGCTATACCTATCACATGTAGTTAATTGTTACTTATAGTTTGAGTAGTTAGTGAATAAGTATATTATTGTCAGTGAAAATATTGTTAATACATGTATAATAATACGACAATTAATTATACTTGCAACTAGTAGGCAGTAGTATTTGTTTATTATTTATTTATTATACAGGTTATATACCTACCTAATCTGTTAACCAATAAAATATTTATATAAATTATAATGATGATTATTAAGAATACTGATAATATAATGAGTATTAATGACATATTATTTTTACCAATTATCTCTGGATTATCAATTTTTTTTAGACTTGAGAAAAAATAATATAGCTATACAATAGGTTAGTGGCGACTGGGTGCATGGTGCTTCTTGCTAGTAGGTATTCATATTTTAAACATATCCATTACATCGTGACATTATGCTAAATCAACGTTAATATTTTAATAATGACGTCATAAAATATCATATACAGTGTAATTTAACACAATGTAACTAAGCACAAACACGTCGTATCTCAAATAAATAAAATAGAGTATGAGCTATACGAACTGCTGTATATATTTAGAATAGAATCGTTTATTAAATATTATATTAATATCATGCAATTATTATAAATTGTTGATAGTTGATATATAACAGTATAATTGGTGATTTCGCAAATATTTATTTTATATATTTATTAATTATATAGAACCTAATTATTAGTTATCTATGGAATTTCAATTTATTTTTGTACTGATCAATCAACAGTCATCGCCAAATACTTATCTTGGAAAAAATATTTAGGCATTTTCTAGTTACGTGGTTACTTGTATGGCCATATAATCATATATATTATATTATATGTCGTAACAAAAATAAAATCACACCATTTCCACGATTATAAACGAGTTAACAGGATAACCTATAAATGAACACGCCTCGGAGAATAATAGTACCTAGTTATATATATTTGTTTTTATTTGAAAAAGAAAACCTATTTTCAGGTTATATAGTACTCGTATTTCAATTGTTTTAATTAATTTTAAAAAACATTTAAAAATACCCAGCAATTTGAGTATTTTTTTTTTTTTAATAACTTTTCATAATTTCTAAAGATAAAATTTTTTGAATTTAAATCGATGAAATATCTTTCAAAAAAAAAAAAAAATATAAATTTTTTATTATTTAATGGGGTGTATCTATTTTTCTTGTGAAGCAAGTTTTTGTACTAAAAAGGCACTGACTCTAATGCCCTTATTTGGTAAATAAATCATACCATGTCGACCATAATATATAGGTCTATATATATTGTAATAGAATGTTTTTAACATTTTTTAATGGTCTATATCTACAGATAACAATCCTCATTAAATATTAAACGGATTCGCGTTGTGGTTCGTGCACTTAATTCAGTTTTAATACTCATTTTATACTATTCGTATTTAAGATTAGGTTCTATACAGTATTTAATTAGGTTTTATATTGGCCAGGAGTGACTGAACGAGTATCTAATAAAACATTATATTAATTTTATTATAATAATAGAAATCTAATTTTCTATAAGTGACATCGAAAAAATGTTCATTTCTCTATATTGTAAACTGTAAAGTGTGCGTTTAAAATGAGTATTCTTTTTATATAGGTATTAATTTACACAAATGGCCAATATATATTTAAATTATATGTATTCAAGTCCCTAAAGTTAAATACATGTAGTAAAATATATAGTATTATATGTATTTAGATTAGGTACTATATATATATGTAGGTTGTAGGCTGTAGCCTTGTATATACTTGCTACTTGTGATTAATAGAATATTTATTCATATTATAATACATATAATGTTACCTATCTTTAGACTATAAGTTACAATACTATTGAGGTTTGATTAATAAAAATCTATCCCTATTTTAAAATTATATCTATATGAGTATATAACTTAAATAAATATAAATTAAATCGCATGTAGATAACGTTATAATAATTCATATATTATTATTTTTTATCAATATAGTTGTTGCGTATAGTTTGATATACACTTTTAATATTATAAATTTATAAGTATTATTATTATAATAATTTAATATATATTGTTTATACAAATTAAATGATCTCAAAATTCAAAATTATTTAAGGAAATGATTCTATTACTGATTTGTGTAACAATAATTAAACAATCGATGTCTGGAAATTCAAATTTAAAAAGAAATGTATTTAATACATGAAGCATTAAATCGATAGTTACGCCATATTTATAGTATACCTACTATTATATACCTACTATTTTATACGAATTTACTATTTTTCATTATTAAAACATTTATAACGTTATGGTATATGCGTGCAACGTGTTTTAAAGTTCAAACATTAAGTTCAATTTATATTCATATTTGGGGCAAGCGATTATACTTGATGTATATTGTGTGTATGTACCTACTACGTATAGTAGCATTGTAGCAAGGCAGCAGGTAAAAAGCTACTTATATTTTATATAAAATGTAGGTATCATTTCTGTGTGTGTCATATTATTTATTAATCTTTGCACATAAAATATAACCAACATTAACAATTTGTTTTAAATAAAATATTCTGAATAAAATAATTTAATTTTTATATAAGTACTAGGTAGTAAGTACATATTTTACAATATTTTTTATATATTATATATTTTGATATTTATAGATACGCATAATATATGTTGTAGATATATACTTCTTTTTAAATCATCAAACTAAATATCTAAATGATTTATTTAATGTAAATACATCGATAAACATGGACAACTTATAGTTGTTATAGGTCATTTATAATAGAAAATCTGAAAATCTAACGACTTAGGATTTACCTATTATGCGTTTAATATATAACACATTGTGCTTATGAAATTATAAGACAAAGATCATAATTTACACTATTTTATTACGAAAGCAGTAACATTTTGTATTGATTTTAATAATTATATTATTTATAATAATATAATATAATATTTAGCCGTATATAAGTACTTACCTACTTACTAGTTACTATTATAGTATTATATTTATATATTTATTATTTTCAAGTATATAAACTATTTATGGATTTTTAATACATAACTAGATATCTTATAGGTTCTTACAAGTTATAATATGTTTTGGGATTTTTTTGTGATAGATATTCATATCCGAGTCTTAACCTCTTAAAGTTATAAAAATTGAAATTTAAGTGCTCAAGACGGTCGGGGCTTCGTGTTTGTTTTATATTCGTGCCTGTACGTACTACGTAGGTATAATGGTATAATAGTTTTTGATATTAGATTTTTAACATTTTGACCGACTATATTATATGCTTTTAGATTTTATTTCCCGTCACGCGTCACTATATTGAGCGCCGAGGTGAGCTGAAGCGAGACACGTTGGACAACACCCGGTCACTGCAGTGTTCTGAGTGGCATTTTTTTTTACTTTCAAACATTGGTTGTATTGCTAAATACTAATTAGTTTCCACTTCCTGATTTTACTGCTGTTGCTGCAGTACTACTGCTGTTAGCTTCAAACTTATATTGGCGATGCAATGGTGCGTATATTACAATTTTTTTCCCTCTATTATACTTTTGTATACCGTTTAAAAAGTACTTGAATGTTTACAACAAGCCAGTTGTTTCATATAATCTGTTTAAAATACTCATAGTTATATACTTTAATATCTTGTACATAAAACTTATTGTAGTTGGCTGCGCTATAATATGATACGAGCACTAAAAGTTTTAATTTTTTGCGTAGGTACCAACTACCTACTAACAATATATGTATATCTATAATGCAGTACTATACTCACCAATAAAATAATTCAATACGTTTTTTTTAGTGGCTTCCCATGTTAGTGTTGAACTTATTTTATTTTATAATTATGTATAAAATTAATTCAAAATCTATTAACATTTTTTGATATTTTATTTCTTTAAAATTAAACTTAATTGAATATAAAAATTTTATAAAGCCTTTAGGGCTTAGGCTTTAGTCATCGATGGAATCATCTAACAAAAATTCAAAGGGATTATAAATATTGGTTTTTTAATAAATATTAACTATAATAAGCAATTTAAGTTTTGAAAAGAGATTGGCGAAATATTCCCGAAAAACGTATGACAGTAATCTTAACTTCTTAACTCATTTATAAAAAGTTTATACAATACGTGCACTGCACATACTACATAATATATTATCTATTTTATAATTAGGACTGGATATTAAAGTCCTAAAAAGTTGCTAAAAATGCAAAACAACCTTAAAAAAATAAAAAATTACAATGTAAATGTTTATAACTTAAATAAATAACAAGAAATATATCTAGAGATATTCCCCTACCCTTGTATTTATTCATGCAGCTAGGACTCGTTGACATGAATACAAATGTTAGGATAGGACATAATTTTTCATACCTAGTAACCACTATAAATTATAATACATATTACATGGTAACCACCTTCCGGTGTTTTCACGTAAGTTATTGTTATACAGGTACACAATTCTATCACAACAAACGTTCATATAAATAGACAATACCACTTAGGATTCCCTTCATCACTTGTCCACCTTATTAAAACATAATGATTACTTTAAAATTATACTAATTTTTTTATTGAAATGGTAACTATTTTATCAGGAGACAAATAGGCTATATAGCCTTTTTGATTTGCTACGTCAATAAGTCAGTTTGCCTAGTTTTATAGTAGGTACTATAATTGTTTTCTAATTTTGAACCGATAGAAATTCAAGATCTGTGTATGATTAACAATATATATTACCCCATAGCCGTCCCATATAGTTTGTTGAATAGTATAAACAACAAAAGTACGAGTATATAATAATATATAAAGGCACTTAACCTATACTGATAGATATATATATATATACATATACTTAGTTTTGAGATTAAAGTCGGACTTAAAATATCACTCAATATTCCAGTATAGGTATACATATTATTAACCTCAGTCGATTTCGTTTGAATATATAATATAATGTATTTTGACTCAAATCAAAAATAATTGTATACACGCGTGGTAGTCATAACACTGATAAATAATATATTTTACGCGGTATCGCAATAAAACCGACTTAAAAATATTATTTGTTTTGGATAGGGACTGAGCCCCGTAAGCCCCCCTCATCGCCCACACCCCCAGAACGACCAACGCCTATAATAAACGTCTACGTCCGTCGCCGAAGACGACGACAGAATTCGAAACGCGCACCGGTAGCGGCGGCGGCGATGACGACGACGTGGACGCGTATGCGCTTGCGCGCTCGTACGTACAATAATACATACGCCGCCGCGTATCGTGATGGTAACGTGCAGCGCCCGGTCCACGTGCGCGCTTTTCGCGGTTACCGGAACGCGGTCGCCCGCGCAACCACCCTCGTCGCGGGGGGGTTGAGGTGGGCCCGCCGCCGCCGTAATCGGGAATGCGTAATGTACGTCGCGTCGGCCCCGACGCGGATGCTGCGTGCGGATCGCCCAGCCGCCGCCGCCGCTGATCAATAAACGGCAGCAGCGCGCCCCCGAGAGCTCGGACCGCCGGCCACGCAGAGAGGCTCGGAGGCGCAGTGCACGCGCACAGCGCGCCGCCCGTTACTCCGCCGAACGAGAATGCCTCGCGAGACCTCCACCGCCGCCCCGGCCCTGTCTCGCCGCCCCGTTATTATATGGGCGCTCGACGTCGCTGCCGCCGCCGACTCGTAGTCGTCGTCGCCGCCGCCGCCGCCGCCGTCGTCGTTCTCCCGGCAATACCTCTCTCCGGAGATAATATTTTTGAGGTACGTGTGCGCTCGCGTGTGTGTCCGTGTCCGTATCTCCGCGCGTGTGTGTGTGAGTGTGTGTGTGTGTGCGTGGTAGCGCGCGCTCGCGGGTGTGTGTGTGTATCGGTGAGTGCGCGGGCCGTAGCGTACGGACTGACGACGGACGGACGGACGTCGTCGGCGAAAAAAAATAATAAAAATAATAATATTAATAACACCACTATTAAAAATTATAATATATATTATATAAATATATGTGACAATAACGCGACTTTTTTTTTTTTTTTCGTTCACGGCACATCGATTCCTATAAATACTCGTTAATAATAGTTTATCACCAAAACGGTCGTAGGGTAGTTTGTCGAAGCGTTGTGGTAGTTTTTTGAGATTGCGTTCGGAGATCGGAGAGTAATACATACTATTATTATTATTATTATTGATATATAATAATAATATTATAACGTCATTGTATTGTGACAAAATTTAACACAAACTGTCGACCGTCGCACTGGGATTGTCCGGGTCAAGTAAGTATTATAACAATGCATTATACGTACACATCACGCATGTATTCCTGGATTCTTGTAGAGTATATACTTTATTTTTAAATTCAAAATACGAATTCGAGTATTATTCGTACATTTTATGTTCTATATACCTACCATTATTTCAATTTTCCTAATCATCCCCTTTACGAATTATTCAATTTTTATATAGGAACTTAATTTATACAAACAAAATAATCTATGGCTCTATGGGATGTGTTGTAAAAAGTAATTTATTTTTTTAGTTATCTACATATTTAATTTATAGATTATTATAAAATTATATTTGTACAATGCGTTATATATGTATAATTTTTTTTAATTTTGCGATACAATTACTCAAAAAACAATTTTTACTATTGAGTAGAGTAAATAGATTATTTTCATAAGTAATATTATTCGTATTCATGTTATGATATTAAGCATTTATATTTATCACATGAGTATAAATAAAAATATAAATAAAATCCAAAAAAAAAAAATATATTAAAAATACGTATTTGAATATATTTGTTCAAATACTTTATAAGTCTTTTAAAGTATATGTATATATTATGTATCTCACATTCTCACATTCTTATAGCAATCATTATATATACATCTAATTTATCAAATATATAATAGGTACTTACTATGAACTATTCAATTCTTATTTTTTAAATTTAATGATTTGAGTAAACTAATAGATATTATAGTGAGCTTAAACTGTTAAATGATAAAAAAGACGACGCGCAGACTCGTTACTTTAGATTTACGTATAGCCGGTTTGTTACCCTTAACTTACCGGGGTAGTTGGAATAGGTATATACATTTCTGTTCTTAAACCATGATGCTCGTACTGTTTCTATTCTTGAATAATTTATAGGGATTTTAGATTTGCATAAACACGAAAGAAACAAAGTTTCTTATTTTTATATTAAGGTAGGTCATATACTCACACTATAAAGATGTTGAACATCAGTCAACTCAATTATGAATACACATAATTATTGTTAAAACGTAAACTAAGTACATTAAAGGTTAGATTTATTACAAGCTTATGTAGGTATTTAATTAAAGTTTTTAAAATAACCGTTTATTTCAATTATTTTATTAATGATAAAAAATAAAAATAAATAAACAAAAAAATTGAAACTTATTATTTATGGTGAACTATCTTGTATTTTAATATAAACTTTAATTTATTTTACGATAGTTAATTTAAAATTTTAAGACTATTAAAGAAATGTTATTTGTATGAATTATTTTATACATATATCTGTATAAATACAAGTATCTATTACCTCTTTCTGTTTTTAAAAAGTAACTTAAATTGTTGAATGGAAATATAACTGTATAATAGTTACTCATTTGGAATTTTGAATGGGCTTCAAGATGATATTTAGCACATTTTAGTGGAACTACTTCCCACGTACCTCTTAATTATAGTTGTAATTATTGTATATTAAACAAATTGCCCCTTTCAAACCATTAATCAAAATGTAATCTATGTTTTCTACAAAAACTTGTATTGTTTTTAATATTATACAATAATTTTAAAAGTTTTTGTATACCAGGCCATTGATGATTTCTTTATCAACTATAGCAGTGTTTGTGTAATTTAAAATAATTATTTTTTGCTTATATTAATTATCAATTATCATTAAAAAAGATTATTTGAGATAAATAATTATATTTTATAATTGATTTTAATTGGACAGATAAACATTTTTAAAATGGATCTTAATTTAATGAATGTATGTTTTAATTTATAATATTATAAATAATATAATATTGTGGTGTAGTTTAATATCCCTATAAAGTAATGTTAAAATATATTCTTTAGAAATGTAATTTTCAGAAAGTCGACAGTTTATAAAAATTAAATGTCAACATGCAAAAGTTCCTAATGAGATATATTGTATAGAGGTTTAAGAGTCTTTTGAAATTTGAATAAATCGTATAGAATGCTGATGATTCAACAATTTTCAGGGATACTGGAAATTGAAATTCAAAATTAATACATATTTATACACATATATATTAATAATTTTAAATGTGGGATACTCCACAAGTAAGTAATAACTAGGGCTCAGAAGTTGATGACCTTAAAAACTTTAAAAAATGACCTAAAAAAATTACAAATATTTGTTTTAAATCAATAAAAATATATTTTTTTAAATACATTTCTCTATTTTATTATAAAATTCAATAACAATTTATCAAAGCTTACAAATTACTCAAAATATGACATAAAAAGACAAAAAATGAAATAAAAAAAGTACAAATATTTATTTTATAAATTTACAAGTTTTAAGTTATCGGCATAATGGTTGACAAGAAACGATAAGAAGTAAACTAGTGTGAAATTATTAAAAATGTGGGGAAATGATCTAAAAATGTCAAAATTAATAAAAAGTAATAAACACCAAAAAATGCAATATAAAAATTAGTTATTTAGATTCACATGCTGATTTCTGATCACATGATGAAGTTCCAAAAAAAAAAAAAAAATGCATCAACTTTTAAGCCCTAGTAATAATTAATAAGTATAACATGAATAACTGTATTTAAGATTAGGTAACTATATAAGTATAAATATTTTAAAAATTCAGTACCTATACCAATTATAAATACTTTAAGCAATGCTTAAAATATAATATGCTATTAATTTATTATAAGTACGTTTAAAATTGATTATAGTGCGTAAAAAAATAAGAACATAAACTATTTAATTACCTACCTAAATTATTTTATGTGTAAATTTAACCGATGGCGATAATACTGTTTATGATTAAAATAACTCCCAATAATTACATAGGTAGATATTAAAAACAATTAATTTAAATTCTGAATTGTGTATTTGAAACTATAACTCTTTTATAATTTTTAAATATTATTTTAATATGCCTTAAATATTATTCTGTTATTTATATGCCTTATGGTAATGTGTGTAGTCTCATTATTATTAGTTCATCGCCTTTGTTTGGCTAATTTTTAAGGATTTAAATTTACAAATAACTTATACAGTATACACCCAAGTAATGAAATAAATTAATATTTATTTAAAAACTGCAATAGTCTTGAAAACATTATTTTTAAATGTTTTTATTGTATTTATAATTTATATCGAAATTTGAAAGAATAGCTACTAAATTGTAAAATCAATTGTATACATAGTTTGCACTTAATATTTATAGCAATAAAATATAGTGGGTGAGTTTTAGATTTTAAGTTACATCAACCATTATTTGTTTAAGGATTCGTCTTTAAACTTTGAAATTTAATTTATAATTAACATTTATACCTTAAATGGAAATGAACAATTAATATTTTTTTTCAGTCATAATTCAGTAGGCTATGCCCCAAATAGCTTCAAGTTACGAACAATATGGCTGAGAATTCTGATTCTGATTGTGAGAGCGACAGCGATAGCGACAACGAAGAGGAGGAAAAACTCCATTTTATTAGTACATTTTTATTATCAGGGTTGTGTTTAACACATATTGTCCTGATATCATAATAATCACCATGGATCTCAGTGGATACGTACTAATACTCAAAGAAACCGAAGATAATAAAGCCAAGCTTCTAGGTAATTAAGTAACGCTACTTTATATTTATAAGAATATTTTTTTATGAACAAACTTGAAACTAAGGTCTAAGAGAAATCGTACTCACATTTTTTCGATGATTCAATAGTTTATGATAAAATCAAAAAAATCTAACGAGATACGTTTGACATATTATACTATAAACCTTTTAGAACATTTTCTTTTGCTCTGCCACCTCAAAAATGCTAGGTAGAATATTTTAAAAACACTATTTACTATTTACTGTTTTAAATTATCAATAATTCATCATTTATATATAACATTCTAAAAACAATTTTGAGTGTTACTTGCTATCAGAATGGTTTGTCTTTTTTTTCAACAATGAATAATTATACCTTTTTTGCATTATAACAAATCTGTCAAGTTTTTAGTATCTATAATAATTACCTATATAATTTTAATAAATCCTATTTTTCTATAGTTTACAAAATTAAAATATATCAAAATTAACTTAGTATTAATATTTAGTATTACGTCCTGAAATAAATATATTTAAATCATAATTATTTTTTTGCTTAGAATCTAAAACACCAGTACTTGATATAAATTCAAAAAATATTTTACTTAAATCAAAAATTAAAATGATTTTTTTATTAATATTGTATAATTGTCAGGTTGTATTTATTTATGTTAATTAAAACTAATTGGTTGATTAAGGCTCAAAAGTTGACCGTGCAGATTTTGAAACTGGTGATGAAATATTCGCAATTAATGGACAGCAAATTGCAGAAATGACTCGCAACGATTTATTAGCTTATCTATATCAGGTGAGTTATTAAACAAATTAAAAACGTTGTACAATATTTAAATGATTATTAAAATTGTATTGAAATATAAAAACATTGTTTGTTACAGTGTATTGTTACAAGAACCATATGCATGAATTTAAAACCTCGAGTTAAAAAAGGTATGTTTATTTTTAATTCTTATAATATATTATATATTGTACTTACTGCGTATTAAATTTATACCCCAACTCCCAAGTTTTTGGACACAAATACACAATCGTTTTGTTTACTAAAGTATTTAATTGCCTAAATATATTGTACAAGATTGGTTAGACTTGCATAAAGCATTATATTATGTTATACCATATTCTTGTAGAGTTTACGGCGTTTACGCTATAGTTGATATAAAAAAACTGAAAACATGACGTCCATTCTGTATAAACTTAATATGCTTACACATAGTGTCTTTATTATTTTTGTTGTGATGTATACCGCTGTAGCATATTGTGTATTACTACTTACTATGTATTTATCAACACAGTTGACAATGTTGACAGTGTTGACAGTATTTATGTAATTTTCCGACTAAATGGAAATGTAATAATTTAAAATCATAGAATAGGCGTGTAGTTTATTCCAGTACCTAATAGTTATTTTAAAATTGAGAATTCTTGTAAGACATCCACTTTATAATAAAAATTCTAAGCTTTATCAAAGAATTCTTTAGATACCAACGGGATTTTTCAATTAATGACTATAGGTAATATATAGTTAAGAACTCTTTAGCATTTTCCCTCCTCACAACAGTACAAAAAAAAAAAATACTAATATTCGTCGAAGATATTGACATTCTAGAATGTCCAGTTCTTCTTCAATTGAATATACTTTCACTCTTGTATTGAAAATTCTCTAATTTCCGTAAAAGTCTCTAAGAGTAAGTGTAAAAAATGAAATAACTCTTTCGCTTCTACTCATCATTATCGTGGTGTTTTTATGGGAATGTCTACATCGTCTGTGGTCGACGACTGTCGTTTCTAGTCGGTTAGCGACCTCGAGTGATCACAACAGGTACGTCAGGTACACCAATAACAGGTCTGTGTTGTTAGTCTACCTAGTTACACCCAGTGTTTTTTACTCGTACCGCTAACGTTTCGGAGTGCGCGTTTTTTCGTCGGAGTTTCGTATTTTTCAATGACTGTGAACAATTTTTATTTAATATTTTTAGGGCTGTGTGGATAGGATTCTATACTTTACCTTTTCTAATATAAATATATAAAGTAAGTACTATAAGTGCATGGATACATAATTTATATTATTTTGAGTGTAATGTTAAACGTAAGTGTACTTCACTTATGTGACCCATAGTAATTAAAAAACTCCCTAGTTTCGTTATCACAAGTAATAATTAAATATGTACATATAAATAAAAGAGCTGCACTTGAGAACCAATTTGGCTTAGGGATAACATAAAAAGGTTTAACCTGCTTTAATAAAACACCACTGGATTTTTTTTTTAACGTAAAAAGCTATATATGAAACATTTTTTTTATATAAAAATATAGACAAACATATTTTAAATTGTTTAATTTATAATAATGAATAATAAAAGCATTATTTTAAGCTGAATGATTTCGTAATCGTAAAGATTTATTTAACCTTTTTTACAATATACAAATAAAAATTGTTCTTATAAAATAGTATAATACTTATTGGTAAATAAAAACATTTTTTTTTTTTTTATAGAAGGTTTGAATGTGATTCAAAAATTAAAGTAATTATTATTTAAGTAAATAAAATTAGCAATGTCTAATAAAATTAAAAAAAAATTAAGAGGGAAATGTATTTTTGTACTTAAAAATGCTGTTTCTGATATTATGATACTCATAGTGCACTTTTATATGATTTAGAATTTTTAATAATAAATTAAACTTACAAGGTACCTATAATAATAATAAAAGTCTCTCGACTATCATTTATTCTAAGTTAGTATGTTTCATGGTTTCAAATTTTAATAAAACTATTAACTTTTATCCATAATTCTTACACACTTAATTATATTGCTAAACTTCTCTAACAATTAACCTTCCACATATTGTGATTACATTGTTGAAACTAAGGTTTTATAACAATTATAAAAATTCACGATAAATGTGTGTTTTGTCAAGAGATATTTTCAATAGTTTATTTTTAGGAAAGTTATTGTTAATTATACACAACTAAAAATAAAAACAAATAACTATTAAATACTTTCTTAAAAATCACGATATTAAAAACTTTTAACAAAATTTAGATAATATTATTTACTATAACTATCATAATAGTCAATGATATATTTAATAATAAATAATGTAATCACAATGAGTGAAATACTGAAGTAGTCTTAACTATACATTGCATGTATTATAAGCAAAAAACAATTTTTTTCTGATATGCCTTCTTAATAAGTAAAGGGGAGCCTTGAAATATAATATTATAAACAGAAAATTAATTAATTATTATCAAGTTTTAAAAATGTTAAAATAATTCAAATTTGACTTGTCGGTTAGGTTAAATTAAATACTATGTACAAAGAGTACAATGGTACCACAAAACTTATACTTCTATTGATATATGCATAGTGTAAAACCTTGGGTTCTATTATGTTATTATTGGGTTTTATATTCTTTCTAAGTTTAGTGCTCAAAAGATCTATTTGAATACATCGGGTTAATTTATTTAGATTTACTTTGGTAAGGTAGGTACCTATACTAAGGTGAAATAATGTTGCCTTGGCCTCGATGACGTCAATACTTTGAAAAGATTCATATGATAGTTTTATACTTATATGTAGTTACTAAAACTAAAGTTTGATTAAACTTAAAATTAAATTGTTCGATAAAAAAAACATCGATTTATACATTCTAAATATAAATTTTAATTTTGAAGTATAACATAAAGATTAGTTAAAATAAAAAATATTCAAACTAATCAAACTCCTTGTAAGAAATGTAAATATTATAGCATAAAATGCATCACTTAATAATAATCTTTTCTATTTATTCACTATAGACATTTTGTTACAATCCATCAATAATTATTATGATGACATATATAAGAAATAGTTTTAATTTTGAAAATACATCTTCTAATAAAATAGTTAACATACAAATTATTCATTTCCAAGTATTATATTTTTATATATGATAATTAACTAAACAGTTTGTTATTCAAGTTCAATAATCTTCGACATACATATATAACATTTAATGGTCAGTAAACCACTGACCGCAATAATAGGATAGGAAATTTACCGACACGTGACTGAGAATCTTATATGTATTTGATGACGTCCATATCCAGTTTTTAATAACGTTATTTGGAGGGAGTGTATTTCGGATGTTTTGATTATACCTGCAGGTTGCCAAGGAAATGCCATCGATTCTCCCCACACTTATTTATTATGAGTGTTCATACGGATATCCGGCTTCCGGCTGGTGCACAACTATATACGAGTAGTATAGCTATACTATACGCTGTACACAATATTTTAATAATATTGTCAAACAGATGATATTTTGCAGAAGTAGGACGATTAAATTGACGAACATATTATTAGCTTCCCTATGCTACTTCAAGTTGAAATATTAAAAAATATAATTACGCAATCCTACAACTTTTCATTTATTGTACATAAAAAATATTATATTTAATGATGTTCCATATAGTAATTACTAAGGCTAGGATTTATATGCATTTGTATGTTTTTTTCCTTAAGTCCAAATTTAATGTTGTCAGATTTGACGACGATTTGGCTAATTCACGTTTAAATAAAACCAAATTTTTTTTTGCATATTTTGAACACAATGCATATAATGGCATATTTATAGATTTTTGAGATTTTGATTTTTTTTAACTTAAATTTTCAAATTTTTATAATTTATTGTTAATTTTAATTGGTGTTTTTTTCATAAAATCGATAGTTTTTGGTTTATCAATCGAATTATTGTAAATATAGAGTATAAATATTATCTATCTAAGATATCGATATTTATTTAACTCCAGAACAAATCACGTTATTTAAATATGCACCAATAACCTCGTGTGATGTGGAAAGGAGTTTTAGTCAGTATAAATCTATTTTACGTTCAAATCGCCGGATGTTCGTATTTGAAAATTATTGAAACAACATAATATAAACTTATTAATGAATAATATAATATAAACTAATATTTAATGTTTTAATGTAATAATAATACATTTTGAATTATGATAAATAATAATACTCTAGAAATAATAAAAATTTGTTTTTGCATATTTTGGTAAATAAAGTGCATATTTTACAATTTTTTATTTCATATAAATCCTAGCCCTAGTAATTACTAATTAGTTAAAAGTAATTTTTAATTTTATGCTTTTTCACTTGAATTCTTAGAATTTAATATAAAGTAATTGATAAAAGAAAACTAGAATAAAGAATTAATTTTAGTGTATATTAACTTATGTACACTAAAATTAAAATGATATGACAAAAGGAAGGTATTTTTGTATTTAAATTTGTTATCATTATGAATTTGAATATTTAATTATTATCACCTTATATTATTTATTTTTCGTGCAAAGTTGTTTATTTTTTTTTTTATTTCTAAAACAAAATATAATAAATAATTCACTCTCTTTTCGTTTTAAAATTTAAAGTTATTTTACACAAATGGAGGTTTATAACTTGAATAAAATAGGTATAAAAATAAATTATGAATAAACTTTATGAATACCGTTTTAACAAAATATACTAATCGCTCTGTATATATATGTATCTATTTGTATTTAGTTATTTTATGATATAATAAACGTATATAGTACACATTCAACGATGAAAACATTAAAATTGTTCTGGTCTCAGAGCAATGGTCGGTGTTAAAGCGTTCTACAGTAGTTTAGTAGTAATTTTTTCATATTTTTAAATGGTATATGTAATGTGTATACTGTATATCACTATATAGTATTTATGTATATATAATATTATACATACATATGATACGTACTGACAGATATATGTACAAAATGAAAGAGAGAAATGAATACGTGAAACCGGTCATTCGAGTTTGCCTTTGGTGCTGTTGTTAACCTCGAATCTCAAACGAACAGTCAACAGTGGTGAATAAAACAAGTTTGCCCCAGGAAAAAATACTCGATGAATACCCGTACATAAGAATATTTGTATACATATTACATATATAAATATAGTTTCATTTGCTACTTAAAAGATCCAAAATCTGTCCTAATATTATAGAAATAACAATTAAGATCATAGGTGTATAAAAAAAGGCCTAAATAAATAGATTAAAATAGATTAAAGACTTAAGACAACAAACTCTAAAGCTCTAACTAATTTCCGGGTTACATATTGTTAAGAAGTAATAATCATATACTATATTATTATCATTTATTTCATAATATGAAACTAATAATCTAATAAGTTTTATTTTAGGTACATCAAAATGACCATCTAAATTTAAATGTCTATACCTATTCTGTTTTCTATATTATTCATACCAATTATAGTGGACTACATAATATACCAGATTTAAGGGGCTTTAAATAGGCAATTTCAACGAAATTTGTGAAAAAATTAAATTTTATCTTAAACCTATAATTATATTTTAAGTACTAGTTCAAAGTACAAGTGGTCCGATGACAATATTATATTTACATTTTTCATAAGTAGTTACAATAATTTTAAATATTATATATTTTATTGACATTTAGTCAGCGAAAATAAAAATATTTTTTTTTTGTTTCATGTATCGAAGTGTACAATTTTTAAAAACAAAATTAAATTTTAATATTTTCAGAAAAATCAAATGTTATGATAATTTTATTACATTTAAAGTTTAAATTACTATATAACCATATAAACTCCTAACTTTTAAGTTATAGTTGTATATGAGTTACATAAAAATAAATTGTTTTCCTAGCTACTTGAGTTTGTTTTAATTATAAATAATATTGGTTAGTTAGTGTTATAAATTTTAATTCACAAATTACAATTAATATAAATACTATTTATGAAAAATTGATTTAATTTTTGAATTCACTATATTGTTATAATTTTTGGATAATTAAATTGTATAAAAGCTAAAAAGTTATTTCCATCAGATAGACAATCCATGCAAGAAAGTTTAACTTGTTATTTTAAACTTCTACTGTTCATGATTACAAAAAATGAGTAGTACCATTTCCTAGCACACATTTTTTGTATTCATAGTGTGTTTATGTTCTCAGGGGAGATTCAAACTAACATTTTCATTTTTTATCGATTTGTTTGTTATTTTTATGCTTATCTGCAATCTACACGTTATACCTAATATAATTAAGTTTCTGAACTTGGCGTGCTCAAGAATATTTTTGAAAGATGGAAAAAAAAACATTGTTATTCATGTTTAACTAGCACGCAGTTTTTTTTTCATAAGTAGATGCAGGTCTTAGCTATAGTAGGTTTTTGTAAAATGTAATCATTTTTATCAATATGTATTACAAAATTTAAAAATTTAAGTAAAAATAAAAAGATTGACAATTTGCTTGGTGTCCTTTGACCTTTAAAAGTTTCAATACGACTTATAGATTTTGTTTACATTTATATTGGGGTACATTATCTATTGCTCTATCATAAATTAATATTCATGATACAATATATCAACACTAATGTAACTATAGATATGTATTTATTAACGATAGATATCGTTTTCTTAGTAAACACAAAACGCATTTATCTTGTTCAGTGATAAATAGTTGAATATAATAAATTGTATTGTGCACATTGAACTATAAATATTTTGTACCTATGCATTTTATTAGAAAATTAAATTGTTTTCATATTAATTCAGCAAACAAATGATTAAAAAAATGTATTATTATGTATGAACACGCATTATTTAAATAATTAGAAGGCAAGTAATTAGACGCCTATAGTGGCGGTATTTAAATGTAATATTAAACGCGTAATAGAGGGATACATTTTAAAATTGTGTGAATTCGTACCATGTTGTCAACTAATATTTTGTTTATCTCGAAAGAAACGCTAGACTATCATAAACTGTTGTCAGTAACTGTATATAGACGTAAGACAAAATTCCATGGTTTCGACTGAAGCAAATCGGTAGGCTCAATTATCCGTTAGTGTATTATTTTTTCTTGTACTGTTCTCCTTTGGAAAGGAATTCGATTATTTTATTATTATTATTATTGAGGATATTTGAGTTAAAAAATGTTTTTATTATTTAAATTAATTATTTTTATTAATAATTATTATAATATTAATTTAATTATAATTAGTACTAATTATATCTTTGTTTTTAATTTAAATATATCTTTAAATGAAAATGATTATTAAAATTCACTTGAGTATTTTGATACTAAAATTAAGTCATGCTCGATCAATATTATAGGTTAATACGGGCAATTTTTAAGGGAGATCAACCACATCACTTATATAATATGCAATACGTATGTATTATGTATAGAGTAATATGTATAATACTTATTGCGATCTCAATTTTAAACATTTATTTTATGTAAGCTCTAAAAATTTAGATTTATAAATGTTATTAGTTTAGCATTTAATCGAAAACGTTTAAATAATTGTTTTTTTGAATAAATATAGTTTTAATAAATATTAATTTTTAGAAATTTTTTATAATATAAATTATTAAATTTTGCAATACTTTCTATTAATATTTATTTTTAAATTAAATTATTGTATTCCTTAAATTGTTCTTCCATAAATAGTTATTGATTTGGTATTGAGTATAAAACACATTTAGTTTTCCTCGAAATCTCGTTATTAATTTTAATTTTTGAAATATTTCCAATTGTGTTGTTAAGTAATGCGTAGTTATGTATAATACATTTTTCTGAATTGTCATTATTGTTATATACGTTTTTTTTAGAAAGAGGTAGTGTAAACCAATCAAATAGTTATTACGCAAACGTTATTATAATATTTGTTGTATAAAAAATTGTAATATTTATGCCAAAAGTAATATTCTTAAAAATAACGTTTTTTTTTTTTATATATATAAAATATTGCGTGTACCTACGATAATATGTAGCTATAGGTATTATATTATATTGCGGAAATTATTGTTATGGTTATATCTAATATTATTATAAAGTCATATATTATAATATTATGCTTGTAACGATATAGGTGTTTTTTCGATTAGGCATACCCTGCTGTGACTTAATATTTCCGGTGTTCCTTTATAGGTGTATAATAAATACAATAGGTACATGTCATTATGAGTATTTTATACATTGTAGTGATGTACGTTTACATTGAACAGTCGTTTTGGCGCAATTTAATGTAATTTTAACACCATGCTACATTCGTATCTGTAAAAGATTTTCAAAAACACAATCGTACTACATCATCTAGCAGATCAATGGGTATGTGATATATATATACATGACCGATACATACATATTATTTACAATATACATTATACCCCGGAAAATTTAGATAAAAAAAGTTTTGGTTGTAGCAGGTACTTATAATTTTAACGAACAGTGATGACGTCGTATTATATTATAGCTTTACTGGCATTGGTGTCGGTGCTTTATAGAAGCACCGTCGCGATACGTATAAAAACTCTCGACTTATACTGCTGTAAGACGACCATTATTTTGGACGTCGGCCAGCAGCGGTTCCCCTTCCTCCAACCCCTCTCATCAACGCCATTCACATTTTCTTCGGATAAACTTCCCTTTGAGACCTTGAAAATTCACGAGTCTTATGTATTAGCTGTACATATATATTATATATGATGATGATGATGATGCTGCGCGTTGGAAATCAAAATCACGAAAGAACAATATATACTACCGTGTGTATGTATGTGTGTGTATTATGAATCAAGGAACAATATAATATATTATTATTGTCAGAGTCCTGCGCGGCGGCAGAGCTCACGTAATGCGATGTTGCCATATTATATTATTATGTATGCGCGCGCGACCGGTTGCCCTTGACATCGAGCAAAGCGCGTTTTTTCGGTCCATCATGACGCGTCTTCCTCCTCCGTCCGAGTCGCGACGATATTCAGCCCGCGCTATCCGACTAAGACAATCTGTACGAGTTGTATACAACTATTGGTACGGCTGTCGTAGCTGTGTTATTATATGTCCTCGTCGTGTATTCGATACCAGCAATATAGGTAGATATACCAGCAGGGTTGGACAAGATACCGTCTATATAAAAAGTATCTTGGTATATACGATACGAGATACTTACTTACCAAATATATTGTATTATAGCCATCTAGATATTTGTGAGATATTTGATACTTGAAGAATTATTACATTGAGGTACTCTTAAAATTTGTTGAACATTTCTTATAAATATGCGTATACTCAAAATAAGCGAAATCAAAAGTTTTTCTAAATGTTTTCAAATAATTATAGTTTAGCTGATATAGGATAACAATTCTCATACATTTATAGATAACACATTCCTAAATACTCGAGATAATCCACCCTGCAACATACTATTATATACAATTAAAAAAATCAAACTAAGTTAATTAATAACTAACAGTACACAGACAACTTTTAATTACACATGACATCATACTTGTCTTGATTCTTATGGATGGGGGTCGCGCGAAAATTATACATTTAACTTGATTGTTTACTACCAAGTTGTTTTAACGTTATATTTTTCTGAATAAAATTGAACAACTAAAAATTATTTTTGTATAGTATTTATAACGTTTCGATAACTTTATAAAATTTCTAAGGGAAAGTTCTATTTAATGTTTACAAAGAGGGAGGCGGTCACCCTACTCCAACCCGTGGTTTACATCTATATGTATACTTTTAATATACCGATTAAGGCGTGTATTATTATTATGGAGTATACTATTATGTACTAATAACGTGGGTGTAACAAACTTTGTTATGTGACGTATGCCATATACTCATATATAATAATCTTAGGTGTGGATTTTATTTTTTCTTAACACATTTCATTTGACAGAAACAATTTTTATAAATCGACTTTGACTTGACTTGTAGTTCGCGTTTACCAATAATTTTGTATATATAATACATTAATATGTATATATTTATCAAATTATACATTGAAAACTCTAAATAAATTCGTTCGTTTTTATTACATCAACAATAAAAAAAAAAATTCTATACACAGATTCCGGCATCGTTTAAAAATGTTGAATATGACGTGTGTTTATGTCGTCGAAAACAATAATTCTCGTGGTCGATGTGAGAGACGATTGTGAATGCGTATACGAGAGAAATATTCTGTGAGATTGCAGTTTAGATGAGTGTAAAAATCATACCTGTATGAAGAACATGGTTTGAAACGTAAGTAGGTATGCGCAAAGAACTTTAATGACCATACACGTCCAATAAAAATAAAATAGATCAGTGTAGTGTATTCGATTTTTTTTTTAAATCGTATAGTTCTATTTTCAGTCACACACGTGTCATTTTAAATCACAAAAACCCTCTGTAGTTATTTTCAATTTTTTTTTAACATAAAATTCACTAGTTTTTTCTTAGTACATTATAATATTATGTATAATAATAATAATAATAATAATAATAATAGATGATTTTTTTATAAAGTTTAGCAAGAATTATGGGTTTTCTTCAATATCGCAATTTTTTTTAAATATAAATCCTAGCTGTGTATTGATATTTAATGTAGTAGTTAAGCCTAAATTGTTTTTTTTTTTTTTAATAACTTTGATACCTAGAAATAACCATTATTTATAAAATCAGTCATATTGAGTTTATTTTATGAATTTCACTCTATAGTAGGTACTATACTATACCCATATATACATAAATTGTTAACAAATTTATTTAATAATTAATTGTATTAGTAGATATATTCATTTTTTTAATACATCTAAGCGATGATCTCTAGCACCAATTTTATTTTTTAACTATTGTAGTAATATTTATAATAATTTTTATTTAACATCTTCGAAAAACAATTATACCTAACACATTCATATGGAATGATGACGTTTTTTGCTATATAATTCAGATTAGTTTTATTAAAATGAATAAACACGTATAAACATTTTAGATTATATTTCTAATTTCCATTAATTTAAATTAAAAACTTTTTTATAATATTTATCTATATTCTCATTGATTTACTAAAAAAATTATTCGATAATGTTGATAATTTATACATTTTACTATGCAATTTTATATACCTACTGATAGATTAGGTATAAATGTATAACTTAATTTTTTCTATTTTATTGTCCATCTATCACTAGCTACCTATAATACAAATACCTATAACAAATATACACTGTATACTTATTATTTTACCTTTATCAGAATATTTTTGAGTTATTTAATATACATTTTTTGTACCTAATTTAGTCTTTAAAGAAAAAGTTATTTCGATTGAATTTGATTATTCTCAAGCTAGATCAATATACGCAGGCCAATATACTAACTGAGCATTGAAAAATTACAATTGTCAATTGACCTATAATAAGCTTTAGGAATTACACCTACACAGCTTTCAAAAGGTTTATTTTCTGTTTCAAGGCTATTTGTGAACAATTCAACTGTATAATAACGTTTAATGATAATAATAGTGTATACTTTAAACAGTGAATTATTGCATATAATTTAAAGATTTGATTTATTGTATAATTACGTTTAAATTGTCTATTCTGTTAGATGATTTTTCTATCTCCTTATACAATTTCATAATTTATAGTTCTTATACTACGTATAATAATCCCAATAATGTACATATCCACTCCATAGGCGCAAATAGGGAATAACATTGGCGAGGGCTCAAGCCCTTTAATATATTCAACAAAAATTCCCCACACCCTCTCCAAATCAAATAAAAATATTAACTCTATAATTAAAATGTAAAAAAAAAGAAAAGTATATTGACCATATTGAACACTTTTTCAGCCATAGGGAGCAGTCGAAAACAACATATTTTGAAACAATTTGATTATTAATAAGTACATTCAATTTCAATATAAGAGTAAATATTGAGGAGGGCTTAACCCCCCCCCCAAGCCCCACCCTATTTGCGCCTATGATCCACTCGCCAATATTCAGGTTATGTGATAAAAAGCTTTCGTAAAAAAAAATCCTTAACTAGTAACTGAAAGTAATTCATATTTACTATTCTTTGGGATTTGGTAGACATTAAATAAATTAGGTTAAAGCCTTAAAATATTTAATTTTATAAATTATGATTTTTTGAAAAATAAATTTTATCTACCATAATTAAACATAACAGAATCCATTAAATGCATATTATAAATAATATATAAGATCTATTATTTTATGCGTATAATTAATAATTATATAGGAAAACCAATGTGAGCAATGAGGATATTATAAAGTATTTTTTATACAAAAAAAAAAAATAAAATGGTACATATAATAAATATAATATTTAATGAAAAAATTGCTAATTTAATGATTCAATTCAATTTAATGAATCGATTATACGTCATTAAATCATATATTTAAGAATCATTCACTCTCTATTATTGATTGTTTTTTTGTTAAACACTAAATGATTTTTAGGCAACTCGGCATTAACACTTGAAATTTAAAGTATAATATTAGATAACATAATGGGTTACCTGGTAACCGTTACTATATAGGTATACCTATATCGAATAAGTGGATTGAAGCCTGTAGGTACTAAAATCTATTATTACGTTCTTTCATATGTTTTTATTTGCAATTATAATATTATAATCTGCACCAGATGTCATATTTTAATGTATATTATGCACTTATTTAATTATGCATGTTATTATGTGAAGTTTAGATATAAATAATATATGAACATATTTTATACTTACATCTTCACTGTTTAAAATTAATCACTACCTAAAATATACTATTCATTAAATTATTGTAATTAAAAATTAAAAGTTGCATTGTTAAATCGATTAACCTTAATTTTTACTCCACACACGTTTTTTTATTATTGGAAAGTGAACAAAATTGAGTAGTTTATATGACTTTGCTAATATTAAGTATATAATATCATCACGTGTAGATAATTATATTATAAACGTTCAGCATATTTTGTTACGATTGTTAAATACAATGCTCACAGTTTAAATCTTTTTACCATTGTTATTTTAATTTTAATGATTATAAATCATAATCTTTAAAAAATTATATTACTTTTATATTTCTTTATCTAATTTATACTTATAATTTCATTGTTGAAACTTAAAACTAATATACTATAGATTCTAATTTAAATTATATTTCTATTTTGGTTAAAATTAAAGCTAAGTTTTAATTTAGAGTGTTTAGACAAAATCACGCTATTTGTAAGGTTTTTGATTGTATGCAAAAAGTTGTATGATTGAAAAATAATGCAAGTACAATTTTATTCGAACGCAATAATTATTTTTAACTTGTTTAATATCCGTAAATCGTGAACAAAATAACACGTTAATATTAAATTTGTAGATATTTACTTCTTATTATCTGTATAATTTCTGTGTGCGATCCGCACGATTAGAGGTATTTTAAAATAATATATGATGATATATTCGTATTTCATGATTACTATAAATTCTTTCTTTGTCATTAATAAATTATCAGAATATAGCATTATGTTTTAGTCTGGGAAGATCTGACGCTATGGACTTCATAATTTAGTGTATATATTTTGGAGTATAATTAGTATAACAATGAGAAAAAAAATTATTATTTGAACTGTATTTAACAAACTAGCCACTAGGTTTATCATGCCCTTGAGAATCTTCTTTTTTTGTAGATATTTCATGATTTTTGTAATATTATTACTCACTTATTGCAATTTAGTATGATGGTTAACTATTGTGAAATTAACACACGCCTCAATTGTGCAATACAATTAACATTGAAAAAACACCGGAAGTATTTTTACAAGTCTGTTTCATAGAATATATTTAACAATATATACTACTGTACAATTTTTAACGTCTACTACAATTTATATATATAATTAATAAGATTAAAATTATACAATTTATACAATATTTTTTTTATCCATTTAAAATTTTAAAATTAGAGTTAATTTAAAACTCAAAAAAGACAACTATGTATGAAGTAAAAAGTAATACGTGTCAATAATTTTTAATAATAATAATAATTATAACTATTAACATAACGAACAACGTAATAACTATTATGCGTTGAAGTTGAATGAAAATTACATATTTGATTTTAAATTGGAATGTCATAATTTCTGTAAAATTCAGAAAGTTTTAATAGAAATAAATTATTATTTGACTTATGAATTTTAACTAATAATAAAAATTACAATAATTATTGTCTTACAAATTATTAGTGGTATTTGTGTATTTACTATTTTGGTAAAATAGGCTACCTATGCAATTTTTTTTTTTGAATTTTAAAATGATAAATATATATTTTTTAGATTTATTAAGTATTTAGATTATTATAATATTATACCCAGTTCAAACACTAAAAGTAGAATCAATTTTTGAATTCTTGTCATGATCTTTGACCAATAATTGAGTGGTATTTTGCAATGCTTGTTTTTGTTTATTAATAACAATCATCATAAAGAAATAGGATGTGTTAGAGAGTAGGTCACAAGGAAACCTCAAGTTTCTCCGGGACGATGACCGGTATCAATTTCTTCTCGATGATATTGATACCAGAAACCGGTTTACTTGTAAAGTTATAAAAATAGAGGGGTTTGGAAGTCAAATTTAAATTAGTAATAATAGTTAATACCAACTAATAACTAATAAATAATCAAATCTAATTAAAATGTATATAACAGCTGAGTACAAAAAATGTAAATTTTATCATTTTTATTTGTTTGTTATCATTTAGTCGTTAACACCAGCATAGACTCGGCAGGTTCCGATCTAGGTCAAGTTCATGATGCCTTCTTCATCGGAATTGAAGATGAAGCCAAAGAACGGTTGGAACGGCTGGCGGCTAGTAAACGTATCACACCAGTTGACATTACTAAATTGGCTCACCAGGTATATTTTTCTTTATTTTAACCATAATACATCGAAGTTTTTAACGACTTAATTAATTAATTTTGTTCAAAAACGAATTGATTCAATAATCTCCTAAGTACCTAGGTACTTTTAATGCTATATCAATACATAAATGCAAAACCTCAAAACTTAAATATTGAAATCTTCTCCATTAAATTCAGATAAATTCTTGCATAATTATGAGTCACTTTATTTTTATTACGTAAAGTGTTTTACCAGTGTTTACGATGAGTCAGGAATTTTGAAAACATAATAATTTATAATGTATTCTATTTAAATTGACAGGAAAATAAATAAAATTACTTCTGTTTAAATATGAATACAAATTTATTTAGGTAGTTGCTTACTATTTTTCAATGAAATAAAATTAGTGCTGCACGTGTGCAATAATAATATACAATAATCTTAATTTTTTTTTAATTTTTGGTTGATGGTATAAATATCTATTTATTTTAGCCCGTAGGTATATTTTATAATGTTTATTATTTCAACATTTATAATTATACAATATTTTATGTTATTTATAAATTTAAATCATGCATATTACATACGTTTATGTATATTTTATAACAGTACGTTATAATTAAAATTATATGGTACAATATATAATTAATTTTACAAATTATTTGAAGTTAAATTATAATATTTTTAAAATATTTATTTAAAGATACATCGATGAAATACATTTTATAAAGTATACATTTCTGCTTGAGTGTTTCATTCTTTGACTTTAACTTATGCATTGACGTAGGTACTAGGTGTAATGTACAAAATAAAGATGTTATGAGACAGGTTTAATGTAAAATAGCGTGTTTTTCACTTTTATATTAACATATTTTTTTGAAAGGTATTAAATGATTTGATGAACTATATAACTATTATATTAACTTATGAAAAAAATGATTTCAGACCTTTTAGTTTTTATGGTTGCATATTTATTTATTTTACTTTAGAATGTTAAACGCCTGGTTGTATATGCAATTTTTAGTACATGAATGAATGTTATGTGGTGCTATACTCAACATAATTCCTAGTGTTGTACACACCAAAAATATGATTTATTTAGTATAACATTGTATTCATAAATTCATAATAAATTCTTATGATGTAAATTTTGAAAAAGTATGTGATTAAATTATATTATTTCGTATTTATATATTAAGATTAATTACATTCAAAAAACTTATCATTACTATTTGAGTACATATGTACAATTTAGATATGGAAAAAATGTCTTATTCCACATTTTAAAACCGAATAAATAAATTAGAGACCAGAATGACTAAAAAGACTGAAATCATTTTTTTCATAAATTAATATAATAATTATAATATAGTTCATACAATTTTTAAGTACCTTTCAAAAACAAAAAAAAATTAATTATTTTAATATAAAAATGAAAAACCCGATTTTTTACATTAAATCTGTAATATAACATTCATATTTTATACATTATACCTACGTTGTAGCATAAGTTAAAGTAAAAGAATAAAAAAACTTGAGCATAAATTTATACTTTTACTTAAAATAATTAATTAAATTACGTCAAACTATGTAGATTTGAAAATAATATGGTGTTGTAATAAATTTGAATGTGTTCAAATCGTACTTAAAATATTATTAACAATTAATTATTTCAATATTAAGAAAACTTTAATAATAAACAGAGCACAGAAATTATTATTCTACCATAATATTATGTATTATATATAATTGTTGCGGAATATTTCAGAACTTTCCATTAATAAGATAAAAATAAAAAAGTTGTTTCACTTAATTTAGAAGAATTAAAGCATAAATATTATTATTATATATTCATGAAAAGTGCTACGCTTTCAGTCTCCAATAATGCGGACTAATACAATTAACATATTTAAGAATCGATTTAGATCTGAATTTTTTTAAATTTATATTAAACTAAACTCGTTATTTTATTTTAAATTTTTTTAATAAAAATAATTGAAAAATAAGTAGGAAATTATAAAAATACTGTAATGTACATGGTTTAAACTTATAAATACTTACTGTAAACTTATTTAATATTATACGGTTCACTGCATAATTTACTTAAAATACCAATTTAATACTTAACTCAAGTTATTTTAACAAATACAAGGTTTATTGTTCTTACAACAATGTTTTAACAAAAAACCAATATATATCCTACCTATTGTTAAAAATATATAACTTTTTCGTAAATTAATAATGCATAATGGTTATAGATAGTAGTTTATTTTTCTGAAATTTCTGTATAAGGTTAGCAAATACTATACCTAAATATTACGTTTATGTTAGATTTTTCATGAGACCAACTACCTAATAGCTTATTGTTTTTTTGTATGTATTTAAAATATTATGTAAAATCTAATATAAAGTATTTTAGTACTTTATAGTAACTGTTTTTAAAAATAAATGATAAATAATTTTTTTTTTTTTTTGTCAACCGAACAAAAGGACATTTTTATTTTTTTATTTTTTATATATGATGTTAAATAAAATGTAATATGTCTATTTTTTTATAGTATACTAAACAATATCAATCAAAAATAACATAATATAATACACATTTTGAATATAAATAAGAAAAATAAGTTATGCAGTATACACAAAGCATATTTCTGTTGTTTAAAATCGTTAACTAAATATACATTTTATTCGTTATTCGTTATTATAATAATTTGTATTTTATAATAAACAATAATACCTAAATCACATGGTAGATAAAAATTGCTTCAGTAATGTAAAGAATCAAGACGAGATTATAATATGTTTTACTTTCTGTTCATATTTTAAGTAGGACTATAGGTACCTACTGCATAAAGTAGGTATATAGAAACTAAATTTTTAGAATAAGTGAATCTGCACTATTTCAATTTGTATTATTTGGTCATTCGGGTGGTTTAGTTTAATGTGAAATAATTTCCGACATTGAAATATGAGCGTAGGTCAAAAACTTCAATTTGAAATCGGATACCACACCATGCGGTCTGGATGAAAACAAATTTGGGCCATTTTCTGCCGTCAAGATTTATGAGCCAGTTAATTAGACACGTTTCTGTTTCCGACCTGTAAAAAGGTTCAACTATATGGCGCCGAAATGTTCCCTTTGATTATTTAAAAATCTCATGGCTATGTCTGGTGTACGGTGTTCTATAACTTGTGTTTAAAACGTTTTTAATATATGTTTAATCACTACGAATTGTTTTGATACCGTATAACGTATATTGAATACACATTAATAGATATTTAGATTGGGCGTAGACAGTTTTACCTACCTATAAATTACATGAATTTAAGTGAAAATTTCTTTTTTTTAATTTTCAATAATATTCATTACTCGTCATTGGATTTTAATTATGCGAAATGCAAATATAAATAGTACATTATTATTCATTATTATTCACAAAAATATATTCTAAATGAATAACATAATTATGTACAATTAGCTATAAATTCATAAATATATTAAAAAGAACTAAGCTATTTCGGCGTCACAATTTAATAATTTATATTTTATAACACTATATTATGTAGGTTCATTTTTAGAATAATTGTAAATGCTGTCATTATTTATTTTGTATAATTGTATACTAGCTATTTTTATTTATTATTGTAGAGTTTAGGATGACTTTTTAAAAATTTTATTAATTCTTTACATTTTATTGAAAAACAATTTATATAATTTAATTTAATTTAATTTTTATTTAGTTGATGCGTCAATTGCACCCAACCGCCGTACTCAACGATTATTTAGACAATAAAGAACATAGTAGCCGAGTCGGTTCTTCGTGCCTGCCCGACAACGGAAATAAATTAGCCGAACAATCCGATCCCAAACTATTTAGGAGACCTAGTTCACCATTCAATAATGGTCTTACTGAGGTCCTTATCTGCAAAGATGTTAACGATAGTAATAATAGACTGAAAGCTGTCGACGAGACCAACGAAACTGAAAAAAGGTAAGCTGTAATATATGATAACAATTAAAAATATAATTGATTGAATATTTAAAAAAAAATACTAATATCGTAAATCTGCAGCGTTTTTAAAATGTATATAGGTACCTACTCGTATGTACTACGTTGGTATTTTAGTTGTTAATTGTAGACTATATGTAATATATTTATCAAAGCCGATAACAACATTATGATTATCATACTTGGCACTTATTTTAACAAGAAAAATAATTTTCATTTGTAACCATTTCACGGATATTATATATTTATTTAATTATTCCTACATTTTATTGTTTAATTTTTTATAGCGTATTTATTATGCACGTTTTTTGACATGCATTTAAATATTTAATTTTGAATTAATGGTGTATTGTGTAGATAATTTAGTATTTATCGCCTTATTGGTCATATTTTTTTTTTACAGACGTTTGCTAATTTTGTATAGAGGATTTCAACTATAAATAATTTGCATTTAAATTAAATATATTCTATTGGTACATTTTTTTTATTTTGAATACATCTATTCAACTGTATAAGGTTAAAAAAAAGTCTATTAAGTTAGGTCCTACTGGTCCCAGTGATGTTTCCTAACATTTTACGTCCTACAATTAGTCGTTCGTCTTTCCTTTAAAATCTTAAATTTATCATGATATGTCATATGTCCAGTTCTTAAAATATAAAATGTGTTATAAAAAAACATGTATTTATGTATTATAGATATTAGATATTGCTATCCATGACATACTATATTTATCGAGAATACTATAGAAAGCTAAATATTATTATGCTGGTTAGTATTTTTAATAATTATGTGTTAAAGTGTGTTTGTAGTGTTGGGCATAATTAATAATTGCTTTCTAAAATTTGTATAGTACAGTAATCGGAAATTCATAACAAATGTACTTCATATTATAGATATGAAATTCATTTTGAGATCATACGAGTATACCTACGTCCTACAACTATAATATAATATTAATAAACCATAGCGTATTACTATGTACGACATAATTTAACAAAAAATCTGTATTAAAAAAATATTAAATGTCAAGTTTGAGCTAATTATGTAGGAAGTAGGTTGTAGGTACCCACATTAAACGAGAATAAGTGTTATTGTGGAATTATTACGAGTAGATTATTTTACTAAAACTGTTTGCCGTAATAGCTAAATAATATCTAAATTTTAAGCATTTGTCTGGCTTTGATAAAAATGAAAAAAACACTAGACTCCAGTGAAGGTAACTAAATATATTTCATTTTTATCGTTTCTTTACACAGTTTTCGTTCTTACAATTGATTTTATTGTGTAAATCATCTGAAACTATCGTTAATTTTGCCGTCAGTACTTTTAAAATAATAAATTACAAACGTAGTATATTAATTTCAAATATATCAATATATTTAATCTATAAACGTTAAAAAAAAAAAATGTGAAACGTGACAATCTCTTAAAGAAAAAACCACTTATAATTTTTTATCGCAATTTGAACGCGGTATATAATACGCTACCTACTCGACAATATTTTTATTGCATCCTATATAGGGTTGATGCGATGCCATTTATTACTAGCTATAGTGTTATTTCAAATGAATCGAAATTATATATATACATAAGAAAAAATGTAGTTAAGTGTAATTCTTCGTTTTTGAACAATACTGATTTTTATTTTTGAAAAAAATATTTGTTAAATCTTACTCTTGCTATATATTTTATCGGAAATCCTGAAATTATTTAATTTTTACGAACAAATTAATAATTATTGTTGCTAATGTTTCAATGTATTGTGGTGTTGAAATGATTGAAGACTAATTATTGTAATTATTTTAAAACATACTACTATATTATTTGCTGTAGCAGGCAAGTAGTTAATATTTTATAGTTTCCTTATTTTTAAATATACAATAATCACACACACGTAGAATATTATATAGTTCGTATAAACAGAGAAAACTGCAGTGCATGATTCCGCCCACTATAGTTTGAAAAACAACTATTTACTGGTAACGTAGACAATGATTATAATGAAGAGTTATGCGAGACCACGAGTTCTTTAAGGTTTTCCCCTTCCAAAATGACGGGATTTCGAAGGGGGCTGTTTATATTTTTTTACGGTCCACCTGTCTTTAATTTACCACGGTAACGTGCACAATACAAAGGGAGTTTTTTTAACCAACTACGTTTTGATTTTTGTGTATACCTTGAACCTGTGAGTCGACACCGTATAATATATGATGTCCTGTGGTTAATTAAAATAAATCTTTGATACTCCTTGTAAGTTAACAGTAGGTATACTTAATCAAAGTTCTATTGTACATAATCTATTCGCATGATTTACGGATTTTCCATCATCCAAAATTTACGTTTTGTTAGATGTTAGTATAGTTATGTTCTTCAGTTGGTTCAAATATCGCATTATTGTTGATGTTAATATAATTATGTTTTTTGGTTGGTTTCAATATCGTATTGTTAAAAAATTATATTAAAATTGCTGTAATTACACATATTATTCGCATTATAATCGTTTTAAAATCTTTCCGCTATGTACTGTACGTCTGCATGATTTATTTGTAGCAGAGGTTGCATTTATTTGATTTTTTTTTTTTTGTGAATATTTACTGTCGTATTACATTTTAGTTTTTATACTTTGACAGATTTAACTGCAAAAACCGGACAGTGATCTGTTCTGCAATACTAAGTATATATTTCGTGTACAGTCAAACGCCATGGTTGATAAATTATATGAACACCGTGACAGTTTTTTAGTGAAAATTTTTACTCGGTCATACTAAACGGAGAGGAAAATTATTAATAAACCCACCTCTTCCCTTATCCCTTCCATTATTGTCCTGCGCACACATACTCACACGTGACATAACCAGTTATTGATTATAGAACCAGAACTATATCATATACATATTATATTAATACGTACGCGTTTGTGTTTGTATATACAGTATACATGGATAACTAAAATATAAACGACTACATATTTTCATACTAGCTTATATTATGTTATGTCTCTCTAAACCGCGCGTTGGATAAAACAAATTTATTGTGTATACATACTAATGATCGAAGTGGCTAAAAATAAGTAGGAAGATGGGTACATAATAATAATATACGTGTTCTTAATAGTTATAAGAACACATAATATTGTAAAAAAAATGTTTTGATATTTTTACCCTAGAGATATTATTTATTTAATGTATAATATTATTTAAATATAATATATATATATACTATATAAACTTAATACAATAATAATAAATCGAGTAGGTATAGTATTTAAATTTCTTTTCACGACGTAATGAATAATAATATATACCATATTACTATGTATAATTTTTATTTTTAATTTTCCTCGAACAGATTTCAGTTGTCGATCTGAGGCTTTGATAAACATTAAGTTTATTTTACTGTATTATAAACAGTTTAGAATTTATTATTTGCATTATATAGTTTAATATAATATAAATGTTTCTTTGGTGTAATGTATACTATTAGTAGATTTTTTTATCAATAAATTTAGAAATCTCATTGGTTGACTAACCATATTCTTGTTTTTTGAAAAAAATTTTATAAATTCATTTTTCTAACAAACTTTAGGTTACCTATAAGTAGGTTGTTATGAATCTATTTGATACTTTATTATACGTGTACAAATATACTATTTAATATTTTATATCAGGAAACCCGTTCAATCCTTAATATTCCAATATTCATTACTCGGTGCTTTTATATATAAATTATATAATATTATATGGTATTCTTTACTAAACATATGATGCTTTATATGATTGATTTTAAGAAGCCTTTAAAATTATCTGATTATTCTTGCTGTTAAATTAATAAAAACAATAAATGTAATATTATCCTCTTATTATGATATTTTCAACTTGCTTTATAACGTTTAAAAACCCGCCATAAAATAAAAAGTAACTCAGTAAAATACATATATGACCCCAGGTTAACCCAGGGACGGATTCAATGGGAGGACATTGGCTAGGCGATGTCGTGGATAAACACGGACGCATAAATACACTTTCCCATTTTTTTTAACAATTCAACAATTGAATATGACCATGATTTTTTTATTAAGCTAGTTATTATATTATTGATACAAAAAAATAAAGATTAATTGCATAATATATTAATATGTGGCTAACAGTAATGTCATTGGAGTTCTAAATTATTGACATGAACACTGAATGGTAAAACTTTGATAATAAAAAAGTACGAGGTTAACACTTGTGTAATGAACATTGAGAATAAATGGTTAGGTAAGGATCATCATTTTGGATTTCCACCTGTCTTGAAAATTGTCATCATTACGTAGTATATCAATATTATGAGATTTGTAAATTATTTTGACTAATTTTTGATTATTTTTATTTTTCATATCTCCCATCTATTCACATAATTTTAAGTTAAGTCCAAATGAGTAGGTATACTATAAATTCAGTATTTTGATGTTGGTGAATATTATTTCAACCTAACGTAACTATTGTTAATAGAAAAATAGAATAATAGGTATAACGTAATATTAACGCATTTTAAATGAAATAGAGGCTGACCAGAATCGCTTTCCGTATATACTTTTGAACACACAAAATAGTAGGAATCTATAAAGATACCAAATCGTTTTGACTGTGAAATGTATAAGTATTAAAACGCAGTATTATATAACATATTATATACATCTCGAGTTCGGTAATTATTACCAGCTGTATGCACTTATACAATAGGTACGCGGATAAATGAAATCCAAAAAGGAAGGAATATTATTGTTGTCGTTTACGAAAGTGAAGGTGTATTATTATAATACCGTCGTCGTATACAACGAATAACTACGTAAGGGTGGAAAAGCGATGCGTAGTTTGTCCGACGAGCGATGTAACCACTGCCATTAGTAAAACGTTGTGGTAGGGACGCACAGCAGCTCTACACACACACACGCACACACACAACAACTATACCTATACGACTTACAAGAGAGAGCAATAATAATAATATATAAGATTTTATTCGGGCGTGCAGACGACGACGGGCAGTATAATGGTATATACCACCACCATATTATATATATAATATTATATTCGTGCGTGTGACTTGTCACTACCGAGGGTCAAAAATTCCACGGCAGGTAACCATGGTAGGCACACTACGTCGTATGTGCAGTGTGCTGCAGCCAGCAGGTACAGCCGGTGCAGCAGGTACCTACCTCGGCCCCACCATTATATATTTATTATACCGAGCCAACGTCCCATTGTGTGCCGAGGAGGGTTGGGTACAACAAAACGCGCGCGTACACGCACACACACACACACACACACACACACACGCACTCACCCACCCACAAACACAAACAAACGCACCCGGACCGCGCGGCTCGTACACCGGACGGAGACACGGACTGTACGTCAGTTATCCCCCCCGGCGGCGCAGTTCGGTGGAAGAAAACACCGAGCCGCACAGGTACGCACAATAATATTGTAAGAAGTAGAATTAAGAATAATAGTAATAATAATATTATAATGGACGTACCGATCTCCCCCCGCCACCACCCTTCTCTGTCTCCCCGCCCGCTATCGGTCCGGTTTCTCTCCCGGTGCGGTGCGCGTTCCCCGACGCACACACACACACATATATATATATACATTATACACTGTTATTATTACCTACGAACAATTGACGCGCGCGCCAGTTCGGTGTTCGCGTCGCTTGCGTTCGGTCTGCGCTATGCTCGTTGCAGTCTGTGCGCCCGTCTCCAGTCGTAAAAGTGAGTGTTCGCGAGATTCGTTTGCCGCCGTCGCACGGCACCCACCTGTCGGATTCCAGGCCTATAACGATAATATTATCGTAGACGCGGTTTTAAAATAATTTTTATATTTAATAAACAATATTCGTAGTTCGCCGCGATGAAGCTATTACCGTACTACTGGCACACGTGGTGAGTGGATCTCCAATATTATAAATAAAAACAATAATTATCTTACAATAATATTGTCGTATGAATAACGCCGGTTGTCGGTTTCGACTCGAGACAACATGATATTATTATTTTAATATTGTCCTTATCGCTGTACCTAGGTAGCTACCGGTAGCTATTGTATTATTTCTTCGCGCGCCGGTCGTTACGTCTTCGGTATAGTGTGCCCGAGGAAAATCGTACTCGCGCGATATTATATTTTACGGACGTACGACGTTTGCGAAAAAATAATATTATCATTACTATAAAAACGTTTCCGACTGTATTGTCATGCTGTCGGTATTTTAACATCGGTACCTTTATAGTATAGTAGGTATACCATTACTGTATACTGCATACTTTACTAACAATCGGTATCTAGGTTTAGACCTTCTGTATTTGCTAATAATAATTTTGCACAGTGCTGAACGGAACGTTTCGAATGGTATTACTCTAAATAATAATACTAATGTGTTCATTATTAATCGATATATAAATACGATGCACAACCATGACCGTTTTAATGTATAATATTATTATCGTCGTCGTTATATTAGTATTATGGCGTAGGCAGTTAAATTATTTTGTAATAATTTTGGACTATTTTATTCTAGGCACTGCTTATATGTAGAGGTATTCGTTTCTGTTCAAACACGAAATAACGTTTAAAAAAAAAAAATTGTTCGATATAACTAAACGATTATTAGTAATACGGTATTTTATTGTTGTATATTACCTATACGTTTTTGACGATTATTTTTCGATACCTACCACAGCATCTTATAAATACAACGTTAACGTAGTCTAACATGTTCGTATTTTTATTATAAGCCTCCTCAATGGTTATAGCCGTATAGGTATATCTAATCTAATCACATGCGCAAACAGACAAAAGAACATTTTTGCATGTAGAAGCTGTAATTTGTTTCGCTTCTTCAACAACAAAAATCGGTCATATATTGTCTTGCAAATTACAAAGAAGGGGTCAAAGTACCGGAAAATGTATATTTAAAGCAATACATTTGACGTCATGTATTATAGGAACATAATTTTTTTGAATTTATTTCAAATCCAATAATATAATATAGTTTATGATAAGTAGGTACGTTTATTATTTTCAAAATACAAATATGTTGACAAGAATTTGGATGATTTGTAGATATTACATAAGCAGGTATCAAATATCTTTTTATCGGAAAGTATATCATATTTTAATCAAACAAATTATGAATATTAAATAATATTAAATGTCCACCCTAAATATTATGAGTCAAGTATTGATAAGTTTTCGTTAAATTCTTAATCTTATATTGTATATTTATATGTATATGAGTACCTATATTACGTAACTATTGTGTGACCAAACAATACCTATAAGGTTATCGAGTTTAATCACTATTACGAAAATAATCTAATTTGTCACTAAAGTCATACATGCGTATTGTCGTAGAGTCATAGTTTATACTTTTTGACCCGTTTTTTTAATGTAAAATGTCAATATTAAGAAGTAAAGTCCCTTACGTCCGATTACGATTACACTTTAATAATACTTGAGGTTATGTGGCTTCCTAATTATGACTTTTAGTTTCTATATTATGTTGAGGAACAATGTTGTGTTCATACTTCATAGTACCTACTCGTAAATCGTAATGATCTAATCACGTAATGACACTGGTTGTACCATAACTATGTTATACTACCTACATATCGATATGTACTTATTCACAGAGAGCGAAGTAACAGAAAATTAGGTATTACAAATATAATTTATAATACATTTGTATGGTTACATTTTAATTTTAATTCAAAATTAA